>NW_023596805.1:4308317-4350798 GCF_011947565.3 Pollicipes pollicipes | reverse complement strand
GCCCAGAGGACTGCCGATGCCGCGTGGTAGTGGTTTTCTGCAAGTCCGGCGTTCCAGCTCGCAATTAGACCCCACGCCATCCAAAATTTAGACATCTTACATTTTCCCTCTACACGACAAGCTATAACGCCTTTATAGGCGAAGTGCGCCAAAATCATGTCAGCAAAAAGCACTAACCGTTACAACGCGACATAACCAGCTACTTGCATAAGGTCCCATCTCCGCACCACCTCACCACCAACCCCTGCTCAGCACCACCCACGATCAGCCCTGGCTCAGCACCACCCCGGTTCAGCACCCCTTCAGCACCCACCCCGGCTTAGCACCACTTCAGCACCAGCCTGGCTCCTGAGCCCCAAATAAATGCCGGCGACAATCACGGAAATTCTCAGTACCCCTTCCACTGCCCCGCGTCCGAGGCAAGCTTCCGACACCATGGTCCCGATTGGCCCGGATCAGGGTTGCAATGAGGGACGTAAAAGCCGAGTGGTTGGCGCGTCGGAGCCCCACGTGGGGCCCGGGTTCAAATCCTGGTTATGCCATGACCCCTCGGCGCTATTACGACTAACACAGAGCTGGCGCTTGAAAAGAACGCAACGACGCGCGTCGCGTTCCCCATTAAAAAAGAGAACAAGGCGTAACCATGACAAAGCAAGGCTCGTGCGTCCAGTTGGGCGGCACGACTACAAGTACGGCGCTGAGCATCGGCACCACCCGAGGGACCCGCCCTGTCCATGCAATTCAGCCTCCTCACACATGGAAAGGCCGCGACAGACACAGGCATCGACCTCCAATATGGATGAGTCATGTCCTACTGCGGTCATGCGTAGCGCGGCAAAACAATCCTGGATGCCGGTCAATTGCTATTGCGCGTTTATGGCAAGTGCTATCTGCCTCGACTCGCTGACACAGAATCTTCTAAATGAAGGCACGGCATGCGAGAGAAGAACGTGATGCAAGTAGATGAGACAAAGTGCAACCAAATTCAAACAACATCCTGGCTGCAAGCAACGACTTACAAACAAAAGTTCGCTAACTTATGAATAGAAGATCAAACACTTGGTTCAAAGCTTCTGAGAAGCGCTGAGATTATTGCCGGCGACTGGACGAATAACATTCCCCAAAGGAAGGAATATGAGCACGGCCCATAAGTTCAAAACGTGTTCAGAATGGCGAGATGTTGAGGCCAGTGACAACTTCTGCAAAGACCAAGACGCTTTCTTCTATCGATGGCTGGTGTCTATGCCAAGTATATGCGCAGGCATATTCTACTCACTAAAAGTGGTCAATAAACAATACACGTGGGCATGTTCCACGAACCGCGAAACGGTAGTGCAAATGTCAGCTAGGACTGACGCACAAATAGCTGAAACTGACCTATAAACATTGAGCAAATACAGGCCCACCTATATAAGCCACAGACCCGGCGATGCATTGCGATGTCAGTAAAATTATCGCCTTCGAGTGCAGCCGTGTCCACATTTTCAGCAAAGGTCCGGTCATTTGTTTGTGGTGCCGGTGGCAACGCAGCTGGTTTGCACGCATCTCTCAACAAGGACCGGTCCAACTGCTCCGTGGGTGATGCAACTCGCAATACTTAAAGGGAATGTTCCACATTTCAAGATATTGAACCAAGCATCCACGCTTGATGAGATAAGCCCACTTTTAACAATTGGTGGGCTTTCAAGTGGAAAAGACTGCTCTAGGCAACCAAATTTTTCTGTTTAGTAAATATGCTCCTCCATACGTCACTCCCTGATTAAGCCATCGTATCCTGCACGACATTGATTGAGAGCAAATGGATGGCCGTTGCACCTGGAAATCGTGCTCACGAACGTCGGACATGAGCGACTCGACGATTATATTTTTCGGCCTTGATCGCCACATGGCTTATAGAATGGCAGATTTGAATGACGACGTTATGACGTCATGCATGCGAAGGTGACTTTGAAATACTCTCAGAAATACCCCTCATTTTCGCGGGCATGCAGCTCAGAAACTAGAGAAGTTTGGGCCTTAATAAGGGTAGGGCCATGAACTTCACCGAAAGGTCTTCAAGATGGCCATTTCCGTTCAAAACCTCGTTCAAATGTGCAGCACTCCCTTTAACTAATAAAACACAAGCTGCTGGAGAACTGTGGCGATATAGTACTTCTTATATGAAGGTCAAGCGCACGAGGAAATCACGTCGTCACACAATGTATCTCGAAACATCTCGCTCATGCACCCAGATACGATACGATCCATGTTTTCATACAAAAATGATGAATGCAGGTAAGCTTCAACATGCAAAAACAAGAACCGTCCTCTGCAATGCTGAGGCCGAGACGACCACCGGCTCATAAGGCGGCCAGACGCAGGGGCGGGGAGGGGGATGCGTGACGTCACGACGGGCCTACCTTGTGACGCCGGGTCGTCCCGCAGCCGCTGCGATGGCCCAGCCGCCACGCGGCCACTGGAACAGAGGGCAGCACCGGTCAGGCCGGCCGGCAGGCGCACGCGCGGGCGACGGCGGGGTCAAGGTCGCGCGGCTCACAGGGTTACGAGGAAAGCTGAGACCTTTAAACGTCTGTATCCCTTCCCGATTTCTTTGAGTTTCAATCGCTGCACAAGAGAAGCCAGCACTTTTCTTTCCAAAATCTTGCCAGGTAGCCACCACAATTTGTTTCACGAAACATGTTGACAACGTAGGTGTGTTGCCAGCTAATTATAGCATTCGCAGCATCTGATAGCAACCGGTTGTAATATGCCAGCTGTCGGACGTAGCCTCGGTAACATGTCAACTGTGAATCCTGTTTGACTTAACAAGTGGGTGTCAGGGAGGTCTCATATGCTGTGTGTTGAGAACTGCAAAAGGAAAACGTGGCCATGTTAAAAAGTTGGTGCTGATAAACGCACTCACGAATAGGCCATGTTGCTGATCGATCGATTGGTCATATTGCTGTTGGCTGCCGCAATCCGTCATGTTGCCAATTCACCAATGCCACCAGCCGTCCATAACTCACAGCCACCCCACCACACCAGCTGTTCATAACTCACAGGCCGCTGTGGGATCGGCGCCGAGCCGGCCGCCGTCGTGGCCGCCTATGGAGAGGTCCTGCTCGCCGAAGCTTCCCTCATACTCGGCCACGTAGCCCAGCGTGGTGTCCAGGCTGACGTCACCGTCTTCTGCTAGATCTTCCTTCTCCACCTGACGAGCAAGGAAGTGGGGTTCGCTGAGGAGGCAGCCTCAGCGAAAATCGAACGGCCGTATGACACTGCGGACTGTGGTGGGCAGATGGCTGTCGATCGGGTCGCGCAAAATTTCCCTTGATAAGTGTAAAACTATTTGCATGGCTACTTCAGAAACTAATGGTGCATAGGTGCAATGGTACACGACAACATTGTTGAATGAAAGACAAATTAAGGTTGTAACAGTGAAACCACAATAGCCGTCGACACGTCAAACATAGTAAAAACAACACTCAGTAACTCAGTAAAAGCTCCAACTGAGCCAGAAAGCCTTAACAATGACCCGTACCCGCCACGCTGACCAAGACGGGCCAACTCTCGAAACAAACGCCGCGCCCATTCCAAAAACATTGCTACTCATTAGCTGCACATAACGCACACCCTCCCCATTCTCTCGTTACTGCAGCCCTGGCCGTCGAACCAGCCCGCGCACGCGGTCCCCGTCATCCACCTCCCCCACCACAGCCTCTCCCGCCGGCCACGTACTTAAAGCCATCGCCAACCGGCGCCGGCCCTGCCGCCGGCGGCTGTCCCCTCGGCGGTGGCGGCGGCGGCCGTCGGACCGGGCGACACCTCGGGGCGTTGCCGTCGGCGACAGATCGGAGCCCAGCTCCACGGGGCTGGCGGGCCGTCGGCCGACCGGCGAGCCCGGAGAGCCGGAGCGGCGCGTCCGTTTGGCCGGCGGGCTGCCGGCCGGCGCCGCGCCGCGACGCCCCGCCGTCGACGGCGTTGACGGTGGCGACGACTGACGGTGGGCAGGGTCAACGGAGGTCACGGGACGATCGGAGAGTGCCAGCTGCCTCATCGCCAACACCTTCGCTTAATTTGGTTAATTACACGGCAGCGGTTCTCGTCATTCGCCATTAATACCAAAGACGTCACAAACTACTGCGCTGCAAAAGATATTTCACCAGACAGCATATAGTGTGGCAGTGAGTCCAGATGGTGCAGCAGCATCCACGTGAAGTAGCTAAACGTGATGTCACCTCTTCGCATCTTGGGCCGTTACTTTGTCAATCAAGAACTGACCTAAGGTAATGGCTGACCTTCAAATCTCACAGGTTAAAACAGGCCGACACAAGTCAGTACAGGTCACAACAGGTCAGCACAAGTCACAATGGGCTAGCACAAGACAGAAGGTTAGCACAGACCATAACAGGTCAGTGCAGATCCTAACACGTCACAACAGGTCAGCGCCGGGCACAGCAGGTCAGTACAGGTCACAACAGGTCAACACAGGTGGCCAGATAATGGTGAGACAAATACCCCGTGGCTTTCACACAGACCGTGCATGTTTACCCGTTGTGAAAAGCAATCACATGCGCTGATACCTCACCGCCAACGACTAGCCATTGCCGCGTGTTACCTGACAGACGCCGGCACTGTTTGCCAAACTTGCAGGACAAGGCTGCACAGGACTCAATAATGGTAACCGGACTTGGGCGAACAGCAAGCCCATGACCAATAGGAAGTCTGCTTCATCACTCCAGCGCAATATCACGCGCGCCAGTAGCCTGAGCTACGACCCTGATTACAACGCACAACGCATCCCAACCTCCACCACCAAATGTTTCAGCTGCATTACAGAACAGACACAATCGCGAACTGAAATGGACAAGCGGCGCTTTCATTGCCAAGCAGCCGCCACTGCGCAGCCTCCAGGCACGGCTACCGAGGCGGGCCGAAGTCCTTTCTTCTGACAGACTTTAAACGGCCACAGGCAGAAGCATTCCGTAGTTCTGCCGTCCGAACGCAAAGAGGGCTAAGCACCAATAGGCAACTTGTTCAGAATAAGCACTTCCAGGTTTCGGCAAAATAAACCTTTTTATGTGTTAAGAAAAATAGCTTTGGATGTCTCCCGACCGCAAGTCGCTCCTAATTTTACATTACAATCAAACTCCATTCCTGAAGAATAGCCTCACAGCCTCACATGAAGCCTCATTGTCGGATTGCCTTCGGATGGCAGAGTTACTTCGATCGTGTTTATAGCACTGTACATACATGGTCATGTCTTGCAGTTTGTAGGCCCAACTGGTTCCCCTAATGCTCTCCCCACGACTTTGTACTTTTGTATTTTGTATTCGATGATGGGCTGGAATGGTTCGCTTCCTATATGTCTGTGCTCCAGGAGGTCAAGAGCCATCGAGGCAAGACAGGGACATCAAGACAAGACAGGGGCATCAAGACAAGACAGGGAAGTCAAGACAAGACAGGGAAGTCAAGACAAGACAGGGATATCAAGACAATGCAGGGACATCAACGCAATACAGGGACACCAAGACAACATGGGACAACAAAGCAAGACAGGGACATCAAGGAAAGACAGGGACATCAAGACAAGACAGGGACATCAAATTAAGGCAGGGACATCAAGACACGGCAGGGGCATCAAGACAAGACAGGGAAATCAAAGCAAGGCAGGTACATTGAGGCAAGACAAGGAAATAAAGGCAAGACAGGGACATCAAGGCAAGACAGGGACACCTTCTGTACACGAGCATGATCTAACCTGGTCCTCGCCGCCACTGAGACCCCTGATCTGTAGCATCTCTGCTGTCTTGATGAAACTGGCCAGCTGAGTCTGTGACACGTTCACACTGCCCTTGTACATGAACTCTATGATGGCCCGTAGGTCAGCGGCCGACGTGTCCTTCAGGAAGAACACCATCTGCTGGCACGGGTTGTCCTGCAACGTACCGGCCACATACTGACACATGCTCGGTATGAAGGACAGGCAGGTAAGTATTGATTCACCGGTCCTGGGGCACATCCATCCCTACAACATTCATTACGATATTAACTTTCAACTGAAAATGCATTCATGTACACCTGAATAGCAATAGTACAGCGCACGTGTCATCATGTGCCATTGGGCGTTACGTCGAACCTAGCTGCTGAGGCTACATGGCGTCGCCTGCCTCTCACCCTGACAGGAGGGGTGAAAACAGCGGGGAATCGAACCTCGTATCTCTGGTTTCCCAGACGCGCAGTGGCTAACGCAGACGCGTTAACCACTACACTACCCGCAACCCCTACAATGCACGTAAACGGATGTTGAGCACAAAATTCCAGGTAGGCGCTTAAAACGCGCTGGCCGAGAACATACGACGCCGTTTTAGGCTAAACCATATGTCTTAGGCGCCTCCAGCACGCTAAACTCGGTTGTCAGCAAGCGCTTTCCTTCAATTTGTGCTTTTGTCACATATTACTATCTTGTGAGCTGTCTAATAAATGCCACTTGCATAGGCATTGTACAGAAACTATCAAGTAATCTTGTGCACAAGGAATATTCACTGTAGTGAGACATACCCATTCTGACACAGAGTGAAGTGCACACTGGATGACCCAAACTAACCACTAATCACCATCACAATGCATATCTCTGTCTTAATAACTTACATATTCCACGCATTTTTACCTTGAACAAGTCTCTGAAGTAAGGGCTGCACGCAGACAGCATCATCCTGTGAGCCTTCACCCTCTGGCCCTCGCAGCACAGGGTGATGTCGACCAGTTCCTCATCTTGCCGCAGGTGATCAAACACCGACGTGATGGAGCTCTGGAAGCCATCCCACTTCAGGCAAAACTTCTGGTTGTTCATAGTCTGGAACAGGAGAAATCGTGCACACTGGCAAGGGTGCAGCCGGAATTTGCGGCGGCTGCGGGCTACCACAATCTGCGATGAAGGGGCTAATAGGGTGAAGGATGAAGGACGAATAAATACAGGATGAAATGAAAAGGAATGAAATCAATTAAGGATGACATGAAAAATTATAAGGGATGAAAGGGCTAAGACCAAGCCTTAGCCCCTTCTTGATATATATATATATATATATATATATATATATATATATATATATATATATGTATGTATTGATATACATCTTGAGGCTAAGACTGAGCCTTAGCCTCACTGACAGTATCGCACACTGCATGCAGACTAGCAAACCCCAGAAACGCTATCAGAATAAACCTAGCACATCAATGAGCTTTGAGCTATGGATGCTGGTTTGCCCTGGTGCCTTGCGCAATTGTTTCAGCTGTATGCCTTACATGCTCACTTAGCTCTCTGCTAGCCTTGTTCCTAAAATACAACTACAGGGTCCCACATGTCACTGCTCATGGTAGCTTCTGTATATGTGTCTATATGGAGTGTTTAAACCTGTATGTGATATCTAAGGCTAAAATCGTTTCTGATCACCAGATTCCCAAATTATATTCAGCAATGCCATGGTAAAAACTATGCAGAACAATAAAAATTTAGGCCTGCTGGGATCCCATGAGCCCCCCCCCCCCCCCCCCCTGGCTGTGCCACTGCACACTGGTGAGTTGAGTTGGTGCGTAGGTCAACAGCTTGCCATCTAATGCCCTAACGGCTTGCCATCTAATGCCCTCACAGCTTGCCATCAAATGCCCTCACAGCTTGCCATCTAATGCCCTTCCAATGCATCATTTATTGAAGGCATGCCCCTAATCTACTAAATCTATGCAATCTGAAAGTGCTAGATACCTATATTTTCAGCTCTGGTTGTATTGAGTAAAACTAGCAAGAGGGCAGATCAATCCCAAACACAGAATGTTCCGAACCAGGGGGCTCATGCCTGAAAACTTACTGGTCTCACTTGCTTCTGGTCTAGATGTTCTGACACTTCTACTTTTGACTGGACCTGATGTGATTTAATTGGCAAATGTTGCCATAACCTTATGAGAGAGCAAACATGAAAGAAATTTTGCTGTCTGACCTCGGAAGCATCTGGCTGAAATCTAAGCCTGGAAATCACTGAATGACTCGCACATTATTTCACTAGCCATTCTGGATCTGAATCTCACCTCAGGCTCAGCTTGTCATGCTTTGGAACACTGTCATGAGATGATACTGCAGTTAAGCTGATGGGGGAACTGGGCTGAGCTGATGGGTACATACATGGACGTCATTGGGGCTTCATGAAACATTCAGCCGCTGAGACTATATGGCACAGCCTGCCTCTCACCAGGGAAGGATGAGCAGGCACCATGAACTGGGTACTGTGACTCCCATTTCCCAGATGTGTAGTGGTTAACACAGACACATAGACCACTGTACTATCAACACCCGACTTGGTACCTACTCATTCAGTCTGTGGTGGCTGAACTCTGCCACCAGTGCTTATGTACTGTGTGAGAAGCAGAAATACTCCATGTTGTATTTCCTAGGGCAGCCAGCTGTGTAGAGCATGGGAAATATGATCCCTTGCCAAATATTTACTATCAGACCATTAGAGCTCACATTACTTGCAGCCAGAGACTAAAAGGGTATTAGGGAGATAATGTTCATCATGGTCTTCAGTGACCTGAGATCATGTGGCATCCTCTGTGTGACTGGGTAGTCATAGTATGTGACACCTGTCCCAAGATTTGTAGACCATTAGCCTGACTCTGGAAACCCTTGCCATGGCTTCACCTGAGGTCATGATGTGCAGTGAAATCAGCTTGATTATGCAATGGTTATGTACAACTTCAAATTTCATGGGGGACAAATTGTCAGCTATTACAAATTTAAAATACATCGAGATGCCCAGGGTTCACTATTTCAGCAGCCATTGTGCAACATCAATGCCCACCTGGGTGGGCAGATGATGACCATTTGCTTGGGTGGATACCAATTTACCCTCCCCCAGATCTCAAAAACTGAAAGAGCTAGACACCAAATTCACAGGGTGGTTTGGTCTGTATGTGAGCTTACTTGTGTACAATTTTCAGGCCAATAAGTTGTGACCTTAAAGTCAAATAGCCTGAACTCAAGATTGATGACCAAAATGTTGGCAGGTCTAATGTAACCACCTTGAGCCTGCACACCCATTCTAAGCAAAAGGTCACTGTTGTTTCCAGTTAAGGTCTGTGACCTTTTTGACCTTTTGCAATGGTCATCAGGTCATGGTGACCAAAACCCTATGAGATTGCTTTGATTCTCAAATCTGAATATGCACAAGGATTATATCATGGGTAATGTTACTAAAATGAATGGTTGAGCCAGGTTGTTTTAGGTCAGTGACTTACTCTGATTCTTAAGAAAGCCATGCAAGATGTTGTTGCAGCCTGAATTATCATGAGATTAGAAATAAGCATTAGAAAGTACCCTATAAAGCAAGCTCCAAGAAGCCATTTATCTAGTAAAACACAGATGGGTTTTGACCTTAGTCTGACCTTTGTACCTGAAGATAGGTCAATGGACTGTGTTGTAATCTCCAGTTTGACTCCTGTGTTATCCATGAAACCAGCTCAGAGATGCATGGCTTTGAGAACACTCTGTTGCATCAGATGGAATGATTCTGTAGAAACTGCCTTGGCAGACAGCCACTGACTGCTTTGACCTGCCGCAAGTCAGGAGCCTTACAAAGTACATGTAATTCTCATCATAGTGTCACAACTCCTAGGGGATCAAATTGACCTTCAGCCCCAAACAATGTGTTAAGGAATACTTTCCCAGCAATAGTAGGCTGTTTATTACATACTCATGCTATTATTTCCTTCAAACCAATACTGGTCTCACATGTTTGCATTTTCACATTTCACAGAATCAGGCATAGCAAAAAAGGCCTACTAATAGCAAGCTAGAAATGACTGCCCCAACAGAGCAATTTTTTAGCCTAAAAAAAACAAAGCAACTGAAGTATTATCTGATGAGCACTCCGCTTTGTTGCAATGCTATAAACCAAAATCCAGCAACAAGTTAACACTGTTATGTGAACCTTGCTTCTGAAGTGACCCACATACTGATGGCCAAACTTTCCAGAAATTTTGAAGTCTGCATACATGGAAAGATTCGATCAAAAATAAATGCGCCATGTGAACCAGAACAACACACCACACCTTCCCATGCATCCAGCAAAAGCTATTCTTGGTGTACTGTTTTTGGTGTATTTCTTTATGCTACATACTGAAATTTTCAGCATTCAATTCATGCATTGATGTATTGATGCCTTTATCACATAACATAGAAGGAAATAGCATAAAACTGACCATGCTGAACCAAGTCGAACAATCAACCTTATGTATGACAGAAGTAATATTGACTGCCTTCATGTGGGCACTAGGGAGCACCATGCCACTAACTGGGCAAAAACAATGGCTTTGTTAAAATATGTTACAATATAACACCCACGCTTCCACCCAACCACACCTACCTCAGCGCAAGCGCATTTTATCATTCTACAGCACAGCATCCTTTTCCAGCTTACCAGTCCGATCCCCTGATTTTGCCAGGGGCGCTAGCCAGCAGCCCTATGGAGCATAAACACACTAGAAAATAAAATTGTCCCTTCTGAATAGCAACAATCGTGGCAGCGTTGTTTTGCACCAACTAGCACACCTCACGACGCAAAGACAGCACGTCGACGCTTCGCCGATCCCCCTTGGTTTTCAGTTTTCCGTCCATAGACTTGCGTTCTATCCGCAACGTTTTTGTAATCAAAACACCCAGACCAAAAACACTGCCAACATAGCCATGACGCGTTGTCGATTTCGATTATCCTCAAAACCAGTTTATCAGGCATTCAAAAATTACTACGTCGTTGGAATAAAACAAATGACGTACAAACGGCACTAGACTGCGCTACATAATGCGACCAGTGGGAAAAAACGCTTGACAGCCACCCGGAAAAACGCGGGTCTCGCACTAATTGACTGCATCGATCGCAGCTCGGCACGGTTGGACGGAGCGGCCACGAGTGGGACGCGCTGTTCGCTAATCTTGACCCTCGTTTCTATCCTGATACATACCAAAGCAGACCCCATGTACCCTGCGCACGTCCCCTCCCCCATGCGATCACCCGCCTGGGGATTCCCTAGCCCGTTGGGGGGCGCGTACTTGGCAGTTTAATGTTACGTGGACTGAACCTCTCGCTGAACTGCTATCGTGCTCGTCCGCTACTCTCATAAGCTAATTTGATCCTTCCGCACACAGTATTCAGAATCAGTCGCGCCATGCAACACCCCGCTGATTGGGCTGGGCGTTGGGAAGTCAAGAGGCAATTAAAAGCAGTTTAAAGAATCTTTATTTCACTTTGCCGCCATCGCCCGGCCTCATACGCATCGCCTATTTCTCAGGTCGCAACGTGGCTGTTCTCGGCAGACCGATCTGGATATCATGTAAATTGAGTGATCTCGCCTCGACATTGTGATACATTATATAATAATATCGCCGATAGGGTATCGCGCGGCAGCTTGGCAAAGACCGCGTAGAACAGAGCACTGAAACTCCCGCCATCAAAACCCACGCTGCTGTTCCCACTTACCGTGGCCTGGCGTTCAACCCATGTAGTTCATGTTACCAGGCTGCCGCTACCCTAATATCTCCTCAACCCGTTTTTTAAAGTGCGATTGGAAACGGTAGTGGCCGTTGGACGTTAAGGGGTAAGGCATCGTTGGTCTGTTAATCGCAACAATGCTCCCCAGTCTTCGGAAAGAAAATTGTTTCTGCTCGTCTCACCGCCCACGGAACGCAGAAACGCCGCGACACCTCACCAGCGTGCTTACCAGGACACCACCGCAAACCGTTCAGAATATCGTCCCAATTACTCAAGTACTAATGATTTATATGTGGGGTCAGAGAGACGATCGTGGGCGAGCGGGACGCGCGCCGAGCACACTTCAGGAACCGATGATCCTCAACGCAACCAACTGGCAGCACATTTGACTGAAAATGACCATGTAGCTTGAGCATAGTTGAGGAGATAGTGGTGAGGGAGCTATATGTTGCATACGCATAGCGGCCTCGGCGCTCTTACGGTCATTGGTGTATAGCGGCTTCGGCGCCCTTACGGCCACTGGTGTATGGCGGCTTCGGCGCTCTTACGGTCATTGGTGTTATCTTCGTCCTTTTTACATAGTCTTGATGGTCTATGATTCTACCAAAGCCCGGCAACGTGCGATTTCCGCCCTCGCGTCATTTGTTTCATGTTCCAACCGCCTCTTCTCTACCCATTTTAGCAGCCTGTCACACCATCCCGAAAACGCTGTTCGGTACACAAGACCCGTGTATTCGGGCGCAAGTTCAAGACACAGACAACTCTCACACGCGGAGACCGGCGAGCGCGGAGACCGGTGAGCGCGGAGACCGGCGAGCGCGGAGCCCAGCACGCGCAGCGCGCGGAATGGACGGCCCTGCCATAGGCGAGCCAGCGGATGGTGCAGTGAACCTGCCGGACGTGTGGGGTGTCAGAGACGATGGTGGGCGACGAACAGGACGCGCGCCGAGATCACTTCAGGAGTCGATGGTCGTCAACGCGATCAGTAGCAGAACTGACTGTGAAAATCATCATGTAGCATGAGCCTAGTTGAGGAGATAGTAGTGGGGGAGTTACAGTAGTCTGGGAGCAACACCAGGACATCACGCACCACCACTGGGCGACTCAGGGAGAAAAAAAACAGCACATCATGCATCACCATGCGGTGACGCATCACTTCCGGGACGAAGCTCGGTCGCCCTGTCCGTTATCCCGCAAGCCGGCCTGTGCCTCACCTTGATGAGATGTGTGGTCGCGGTTGAGGACACAGCTACGGGGGAAGGGGGCCAGCCGCGCTAATACGGCTGGTGGCGCGAGCTGCCGCCCCGGCCGCCGCCACCGCCGCGCTGCTTCCCGCCGCTGTAGCCCTGACCGCCGTCGTAGCCGCCGCCGTAGCCGCTGCCGTAGCCGCTGTCGTACCCGCCGTAACCCCCGTACCCACCGTATCCGCCGTAGTAGTCGCCGCCGTATCCTGAAGCGGACGTTGCCGTCAGATAACGCGGAAGACGCCAGGATCACACGATAGTTAAGCTCAGCGTTCGCGTTCATTTCAAATATTAGAACCCCCACCCCTCCCACAGAACTCATCACACAGACACGAAAAAGGGGCCGCCCGCGCACTTACCCTGACTCAGTGCATCGCGAGGCACCCCATGCGACAGTCTACAGCTGTAAAACGTCACTGCATGGGGGTGCTGATGGACGGCCAGCCCCACAGGTGGTTGCAATTCCGCTCGCCAGGCGCCCAACACGTTCAGGCCTCGTCCAGGTGCCGACACCACCGTGTCACCATTCGGCGATTTATTGGTGGGCCAAGACCGCACTAGGAGCCGCGGGTCCGCACATAGAAAATAAACCCACGCGCGTCCGCCTACGTCACAGCAAAAGCTTCGCAAAACAAGGAAGAACACCAACGAATGCCGCGTCGGGAGCACCCGCTCGCCCGCCGCCACGGGCCTTTGTACCAGCGTGATCCACCGTCTGCTCCCTCTCTCGCACGCACGCGCGCACACTCCAGACACACGCGCACGCACGCAGTCCTCCCCGCCGCGCCCGCACGCGTCACTGTCGCCACGAGCTGTAGGCGTCGGCGTACGGTCGGCTGTGCTCGCGTCCGCCGCCGTACTGCGCCGCTGCCGAACAGAGACACAGCGCTAGAGGCAGGCCGGCGGCGCGCGCGCGCGCGAGATTTTGGCGCGACGAGCACGGCCGCACGGCGCTGTTTCTCGGCGCGCCCCGTACGGTCGCTGACGCTTGGCCGCCGGACGGGCTGGCGTTTTGACCCGCGACGGACGCGCGTGACGTTCGACTCCGAGCCGCACGAGAGCGTGCGCATTCACCCCGCGCTTCGATCGATCAGGTTCTACGGCATTTTCCTGGACGACGTGCCCGAAGAGAAAAACGAAGACGCGGAGATCGGCCCCAAAGCACGCAAGCGCGGCCCAGCTGAGAGGACTTCCGCACGCCCGCAGGCGCACACAACGGCCACTCACCTCCGTAGTTATCGTATCCGCCGCCACCGTAGCCGCCGTAGCCGCCGCCGTAGCCCCCGTAGCCACCGCCCCAGCCGCCGCCCCAGCCACCGCGACCTCCGCGGCCTCCTGTCGGAACACCGGGGTCAGGTCAGGTCGGGTCGGGTCGGATCAGGACTGGTCATGGCAGTCACTTATAATCGACGTCTTCGGAGAAGCCCGATCGCTACAAACACGAACAACGGTCTTGCCGATTGCTGTGATGCACCTCATCTCACAGCCACGCATACACGCATTCGCGCTCTGAAACAGGATGCACAGCATTCCCCTGCTCAGCACATATGGCGGCGGTGGAGGGGAGGAACTTCCCTCCTTGCGGAGTGTCAGCACATTCCTGCTCTCACCTGCTGGCCAACCTTATGCCATGAAGAGCCAAGACGGCGCCAAGGCGGGCTCTTTAGCAAGTGAACTTACGGACATCGCAAACCATCGCCGGCCACAAAGCCGGCACCCAGAGCCCATTGCGCGACGCAAACTTACGCAGCGCGCGCCGGCGCCCTCACCGGAGACAGAACCGTCCTCGCACTCGTCGCTGCCGCGCCGTGCCCGGTCTGCCTCGTGAGTCTTACGTGTCGACACGCCCCGGCGACGCGGCCCCGGTCATCACCTCTCATCATACCCCGTCCGCCGCGCGGCGCGCCGCGCATGCCGCCGCGGCCACCGTCCGGCTTCGGGGTCGCCTTCTTGACGTCCACCTCAATGTCCTTGATCTTGGTCTTGCCGACGCGGATCAGGTCCTGCACGACCTGCTCCTGCTCAAAGGTGATGAAGCAGAAGCCCTTGCGCTGGTTCTTGATCTTATCCATGGGCATCTCGACCTCCACCACCTGCGGCGGAATGAGTGGGCGGTGAGATCCCGAGCGGCACTACAGAGTTCGCTGCTGTGGTGTTTTAAGCAGAATTCAACTATTTCCTTCTCCACGACGTTCTGGAATCATGACAGAGCAGCACTTGGCCCCGACAAAATCATCATTTCAACACGCAACAGCTGACCACGACAAAACCCGGAGGAAACACATTTCCAAGCCCAAAGCACCATCTGCCCTCATATCATCACCACAGCTACCACAGCCAGCTTCCTACCGTGCCCATGGCGCTGAAGTGGTTCTTGATGTCGTCATCGGACATCTCGGGCTTGAGACCGCCGACGAAGATCTTGCCGTGACGCGCCTTGGCCTTCTTTGGGTCCACCTTCTTGCCATTGATGATGTGCTCAGCCTTGTTCAGTACCTGGTGGGGATCACAGATCCAGTCAGCCTTGCACACGCACAGCCCGCTTGGGATGGGGGTCCGGAGCGGGATGCCTCGCACATTCCGCAATTCAGCAGACCCTGCCACACGACTGGCGGCGGCACCAGCCCCGGCCAGCAGGATGCGTCCAGTCTCCAAATCGCCACCCACGGAACGGCACGGCCACGGACGGCGCTTCGAGTCGGCCGGTCGGCCAGCCCACCTTCTCGATGGTTTCGGTGGAGGAGAAGACGAGGAATGCGAAGCCCCGTGACCGGCCAGTGTTGGGATCTGTCTTCACGTTCACGGACTCGATCTCGCCGAACGCGCCGAAGTACTCGCGCAGCTCCTCTGTGGAGGGGCGGAGTCGCGCCGTAAGGAGGCGATCTCCGACACCGTCAAAGGTGACAAGGCAGAGGCTGTAGCCAGTGCAAAGTGGTTGGGTGGCAACACACCATCAGGATGTCATTTAACCACAGATTTAATGATGGAAGTCTATCACAAAGGCTGCCAACTGCACACTTCTCAGAGATAGGAGCATCACAATGTTGAAATTGTGCCCTTGAGTGCCAGGGTGGACAGCTGGTCTGCACATAATAACAATCGAAAGCACTCATGATTGACCAGGAAGACAGCACTTTATCAGCAAGTATCTTCAGGGGAATCCCTCAGAAAATTTCACTGTGAACAGCACAAGCACAGAGACCAGAGAGCAGAAATCTATGACACCATGCAATTCTGATTAAACAATCACTCACTTTCTGAGCTCTCCCAGCTGAGGCCACCGACGAAGAGTTTCCTGGAACAGAGGCAAAGGGGCCGGTCACCACGCGCCCCCGCCCGGCTAAGCCCACGGCGCCGGCCCCGCCAGCGGCCGGGCGCGGGCACACAGACAGAAGAGAGAAAGGTCGGGCATACTTTACCATGGAGAGTTCGTTAGCGGCCCAGAGCTGCTACGTTATGCAGCCAGCGCGGCAGCACCCAGACTGCTCTGAGCCGCGCACGGGCCTCGGGCGCTTGCAAACGGACCGGCCCGGGCCCGAGGCAAGGCAACTGGAGGCATGATGAGGCTGCCAACTGTCACTGCAAAGACGCGGGGGCCCGGCGCCGGTCGGCCGGCGCTGCGGGGTTACGTTAGGGACGGGCCACCCGGCCGGGCATAAATACCGTAGGTGCGGCCCCGGCGAGCCAGGTCACGGGGCGCCCGCAGCTCGCCTGCCGAAGGAGGGTGATGGTCAGTGCGCGCGCCGCCGGCCAAGGCCCGGCCCCAGCGGCGGTTACCTGGACCTGAGCTCTGCCCGCAGCCAGCGAGGAGAGGCCGGCAATGTTTACGAGCTGATGTTCCGGCCGAGAGGCGACGTTGACTATTAAGCTGACAGCTCGAGGAGGACCACTGCAGAGAGAGAATGATGGGAACTGCTCTTACTTGATCCGCAGCATAGAAAAGTCCCGTCAGCAACGTGAGATCTGTTCTGGAATGGCAAATGCAACGCAAGTATGGAGCAAGAGAGCACATCCCGAAATCAACACCACAACGCGGTTCCAAGCAATTCAACCAGAAATACAGTGAAACAGTGGCACAATCCATGTCATGCAACCCAGATGTGTATGGCATATCCAGCTAAAAGATCAATGACCCAAATGATGGACACAACTTCCTGAAGTTTATTCTGTCTTGAAATGCTGTAGCTGCAACTGGAGGGCAATCTGAAATGCACCAAGCCCACAAAGCAAAAAAAGCACCAATACTCAGCTTCAATTGCAAATCAATACAAAGACAACATCAAAGTGGAAGGCAATGCTGTGAAACTGGAACTGGACTGGAAACAGACTGAGATTATTAACAGAAGTATGATTATATGCTGCACAAACTCTGAGGTAAGAGCCAATGCACCAACCAAAAGAGGGGGGCAAACATTATCACAACAGCTTTCAGCCTTCTGGCCATGCAGCTCCTGAGGGAGCAGCCCTGGTACAGCCTGGCAGCCTGACAGAGAACCAGGCCCACCATCAAAAAGGACATGTCAAATTCCTGGTGATCATGACAGAACATTCGAGTCCTTTTCAGGCCCCCGGACTGATGAACTCTGCCCCCACCCCTGCATGACTGAAAGTTGCTGAAAGTGTTCTGGCATCAAACACACAAAACTGAATTTAATGTCAGTTATTATGAAAGTTGATAGGCCAGGTCCCACCTGTCTTTGGTTATCATGTTTACACTTAGCACCATACATAGCTGTGTGCAGTAAATGCATGTTAGCAAAGTGTGCTGGATTCACTGCATGTCCTCCAATCCTGTGGCCCATGTGTTTAACACAACCACCACCCACCTTCACACCCACAGTCTGCAAAGTGTGCCATGCCAGAATACAAATTAGGTCTTAACCTTTCTTAGAACAGTACATCTGTACCTAAAAGACATGCCAGCCCTGGCCAGCACACCTATTACACAAAATGCAAGACTGAGCAAGCAGTACTTCAGGCCAGCTGCAACAAAACAACTTTTGATGAAAGATAATTTGAAATTGCTACCTTAGATAATATATTCCAGTCCCTCTCACACACACACAATTAGAGCACAGTGAAACATAATTTATTTAAAGAAGCAATCACACAAAAACAAAGGAAAATACAAAAGGAAAAATAAATTTCCTTTCATGACTTGACATGACTATCATCACACTTCATTTACATCATTTAATTTGACTGCCATCATTTAATTTACATATCAGGCCTGACCAGCACATACATTATGTTTAGAACAAGACTGACCTTGGATACTAAAGGTCAATTGCCATGAAAAAATTAACCACGAAGGGCAATTCGATATTGCTTCCTTTGAAATAATATCCCATTCTCCGCTTGAACACACAACTGGAACATAATGCAAGATAGAAGTTTAATGAAAGAAATTATTTAACAAAAATTACAATTAAAAAGGAAAAATGTGCTCCCTTTCATGACCCAATCATTGCAACTCACCTATATCTTAAATGGCAGGAAGCAAACAAGCATATTTATTGAAAGAAGCAATCACGCAAAAACAAAGGAAAATACAAAAGGAAAAATAAATTTCCTTTCATGACTTTATCATCACACTTCATTTACATCATTTAATTTGACTGCCATCATTTAATTTACTTATCAGGCCTGACCAGCACATACATTATGTTTGGAACAAGATTGACCTTGGATACTAAAGGTCAATTGCCATGAAAAAATTAACCACGAAGGGCAATTCGATATTGCTTCCTTTGAAATAATATCCCATTCTCTGCTTGAACACAACTGGAACATAATGCAAGATAGAAGTTTAATGAAATAAATTATTTAACAAAAATTACAGTTAAAAAGGAAAAATGTGCTCCCTTTCATGACTCAATCATTGCAACTCATCTATATCTTAAATGGCAAGAAGCAAACAAGCATAACAAAACCCCCAAAATATTATGGGAAATAGACTAGGATGGGCCAATCCAGAAGTTCATTCAAACACAAAAGAGAAAGGATTTTTGCACAGCTCAATCGACATGCAACACAATTAGCAGTTTTTTCATCTTAGGGGCCCAAACTGGGAACCAGTGGCAGACCAATGAACAAGACATTTGAGGCACACCAAACCAAGCCCAAAATGGTGCAGCCAACTTACCACTTGAAGCAGGGATAGGAGCCTCCCAAATTATATTGATCATCTGATTTCCACTTATTATCACTGATCCTCTGCACAAGACAGGCCTATCATAATGAATGTATTTCCAATTCAGTATTTAGTACCACACTGCACCATTACAAAATTTGCAGCATTCAAAATGCCCCTTTCATTTTGAGACATTCAAAATCATTAAAGACTGATGATAGATGGGATTAGCAGCCTAAAATATATGGATAGACTTGTGGCCTTGGAATTGTATTTACTAAAATGCCATAGACTTATGAGGGGATCTTACAGAGGTAAACAAGAATATGAATGAAGTAGACAAGGCAGATATACATAAAGCACTGGAAATTAACCTGGGATATAAGATAAAAAGTAGCCAGATTTCTTTACTCAAAGGCAGCCAAACTATGAAAAGGCATATGTCATGAAATTAATAGGTAGTGTCTGATTGGAACATGTGGACAAAACTGTAGGATAGAGCTTTCTACAAGCATCTGACATTCATTGGAATATTACATCGGCCTACAAAATTCTGAACTGCCAAATTTTTGCAAGTCAGGTGGTAAGATCATTTGAGGCATGTGTATGAAAAACGGCATGGATCCTACTTGATCCTGCTTGAAATGTATATTCTGGCCAGTGCTTAGCTGGCCAGAATGGTCAAGGCCTTAGCTGGCCAACCCCACACCAGCACTTATGAAACTTTGCATGGGCAATGATCAATCATGAGTGAAACCCACACAGAAATCTCCTTTAAAATGAGCACAACCATGTCAATTATCTCCCAAACTGTATTCAGTGCAATACCCTGGGAACACAGAACAATGAGCAAGAGCATATGACTTACAAATGACTCAAACAGTATCAGTATGCCTTCCTGCCATACCCATGGATACACCAGATGTAAGGGGCAGAACATTCTAAGAAATCATTTGAGAATTACTGACTGGACCTGCAATAACTGCCACTGCCATACAGAGCTTTGTCTTGCATGCCAGCAATTAACCTCTCCAGAAGCACATCAAACACATCCTTTGATAGGCAAAAACCATCTGAATGACACACTTTGCAGACTGGCATTTCCCAATAAGTGTGCGACGGTAGCACACATAACTGACCTCTCGTCATCTCTGCCCGGAGCCTCAGCCGCGCCGCTGTCCTTGCCGGCACCGTCTCCACCTCCGTTGGCATTCTTCGAACTTCCATTCTCCTGTGGAAGAGCTTCGCCAGAGTTGAAGCCTTCGTTGCCCGTGTAGTCTGATGTGAAGTCTTCGCTCATCTGCACATCATTCCCAGTGTCAGCCATGACTTCTGTGAAGAGCGCACTCCCAAAGATGGCGCCGACCGGAAACAGAACGGTCCTGACGCGCAAAATCGATAGGACGCATTCTGGGTAGTAGTTCACAATACATCCACCAGGCGGACTGCAGAAGCGCCGTAGCAAAACGGGACCATAACAACGCACTCAAGCACCACGACTGGTACAAATCAACTCACCTTTCGCACTCTTCTGTGTTCCAAGTCAAGAAGATAAAAGTTCACCAGTTAATAGCCTGAAACTGCCCACAACCCAGGTGCGGCCCCAACCCTGCCAAGTTTTGGACGCGAGAGGCCGGCGCCGTGATACACCGTTGCCAAGTTATTTTACAAAATATATGTCTTGATATGCCAAATGCTGACTAATCAAACAGCAATTGCTTGTGTGGACAGTTTTTACCAAAGCGTATGTGTGTTTTAATATTTCAGCCTTTTCACAAACGTAAACCAAATGAATTAGCATCACCCTTACCAAGCGCTTCACTAGGGGAACAAAGAAAAAAGGTGCTGCTATATTCCAAGCTCTCACCTCTAAGCAATTATGCAAACATGCGTTTCTTTCAGACCAATCAGACAAGCACTTCCCCAGCAGAGAGGCGTGCGCCCCCCCCCCCCCCCCTCGGTAGCATCTCCCAGGACTTTCCATCTTTCGGCGGGAAGCACCACGGTCGGTCTATACCCACGGCAACTCGCAAAGTCAAAACACCGGGCATCGTCGCCACGAGCGGAACATCGGTCGCGGCGCACGATCGCCTACGCCGTAAGCTCCCTCCGCCCCCTACGCAGACGCCACCCATGGCTCCCACAGACGCCAATCGTGAGAAACTGGAACAGAACCTCAAAGATACCTCCAGGGCGAGTACTTTCAAAGTGTGCCCCCACCTTTCCCTAAACACCATACCAGGGCCACCGTCGGAGCTGATGCTAGACCCTGGCGCGACTACCGTCGCGCAGCATACACCCATACCAGTGCCCCTGCATTGGCATGCAGAGGGAAAGGCCGTACTCGATCGTGGCGTCCAGCTAAGGGTACCTGTGGGTACAGGTACACAGGGTACCTGAGAGGACGTCGTCGGGGTACAGGGTACCCCGACGACACCGGCACCACTACCTCGACCGAGGATGCCGCATTCGCCGCAGTCGAACGCCTGGTCACCAACACCGACGACGGTCTTGTACCGTCGGTAACGACGATCGATTTGTCAAAGGTGCTCCATAGCGTTGACCACCATGTCTTCTTGACCAAGCTGTCTTGGTATGGCGTTACGTTGGGTTCATGGTACAAGCGGTTCATGGATCCTCTTGGATTCTCTGAGGTAGTAACAGGGGGCGTAGCTTCATAGCATGAGTTGGGAGTGTGGGGGGGGGGGGGGGGGGGGCGAAGAGTGAAAAATGACCCAGCCTACCCCTAAAATATGCCAAAAGAGGTTTCCTCGAAGATTGGGCCCACTTCCCACAACGTGGGGACGGGAATCCAAGTTGGAACCCCCTAACCGAATAGGAAACAACACGTCTGGTAGCCACTCACCTTCTTGACAATGGCCATCGCTTCTGAGCAAACTCAGGGAAGCGGCAGATGGCACGGATCAGTCGCGTCCACAGTGTGCGATATGCTGACCGCTGGGATCGAGGTCTTTCCACGTCAGCGGGACGATTCCGAATCCAGCTGACACAACACACCGGGCTGATTGTGGATTGAGCAACTCGGCGTCACACTCAGCCGCAGTTCCATTACAGCTCTTGGAAATATGTGGTGTGATATCTGGTAGATCATCATGGAGTCGATTCCGGCAATGATAGCTAATTAGATTGCATGTTATGCCGTCCATGAATACCAAATCTTTGTTACAATGTCGCATATATCTCAGTTACAGCTCACATGTCAGACTGCAGTTGGATGCGCAAGCAAATTAATTAGTTTGCCCTTCGATATAGCCCCATAAAGCTATGAATGTCTCCCATAAAACTTATATTTATGTCACAAACCCATAACCATGCACCCTATGCTTGTATTGGCATTCAATCACTGACAACTTTTTTGTCACTTAACTACGACTCCGACCCAAACCAATTTCAAAGGAATCGATACCACTCTGCCTGAACGCAATCAGGGTAGACTCCGAATCCAACCAGATTCCAGCAAAAGTGTACGCCGCACAGGAACGCATTCATGCATGAGACGTCACGTCAGGGGGAGGGGAGGGGAATTTGCTTCAATGCTGTTTCACAAAGACACCAAGCCCACCCAAAGACAAATGCTGGGGGTACCGTTTGCGTTGCTGCCAGGAATGATTAGTTTTACCCGCTGGTCACGCCCAATACTGTGTGGGGTTTCACCCGCTGGTCACGCTCGATATTGTGTGGGGTTTTACACGCTGGTCACGCTCGATATTGTGTGGGGTTTTACCCGCTGGTCACGCCCGATATTGTGTGGGGTTTTACCCGCTGGTCACGCTCGATATTGTGTGGGGTTTTACACGCTGGTCACGCTCGATATTGTGTGGGGGTTTACACGCTGGTCACGCTCGATATTGTGTGGGGTTTTACACGCTGGTCACGCTCGATTATTGTGTGGGGGTTTACACGCTGGTCACGCCTCGATATTGTGTGGGGGTTTTAATCCGCTGGTCACGCTCGATATTGTGTGGGGTTTACCCCGTGGTCACGCCCGATACTGTGTGGGGTTTTACCCGCTGGTCACCGCCCGATATTGTGCGGGTTTTACCCGCTGGTCACGCTCGATACTGTGTGGGGTTTTAGCGCTGCGGGGTTTTACCCGCTGGTCACGCTCGATACTGTGTGGGGTTTTATCCGCTGGTCACGCCCGATACTGGGTGGGGTTTTACCCGCTGGTCACGCTCGATGTCATGTGGGCGTCTTTCTGTGTTGTAGCCCCCACTTCCATAATCGTATTCGAGCGGCATCACAAACACGCCTTCCTGCCTTACCCAATTTTTACCTGCGTGCAAATAAAATTCGACGATTGAGAAAACGGTGCGTGTGCGTGAAATCACCCTTATAAGCATTTAGAAACTAGCCGATCCCGTTCAGGCGGCCGCGGGGGGGGGAGGGGCGTGCCAAAACCTTTCTAAAAATATGATTGACCGCTCTACCAGCTGATATCCTTAATGTCTGCTCAGATATGACGGTTGCTGGCAACAACGCAAGCCTAATCCTGCAGCTAACGGCACTAAACCGCTGGAGCAGTGGTACTGATGAACTAGAAGCTTCAGCGAAATGTTCGGGCGGACGCGTCAGGACAGATTGAATAGGCATTTATTATAAATATTTTTACATTAAAGTAGTAATTACACACACACACACACACACACACACACACATATATATATATATATATATATATATATATATATATATATATATATATGTATATCTCTCTCTCTCTCTAATATACACTTGCCACAAAGATTTATTATAAATATATATTTATCAAGAGGATTTTTGTCCCGGTCAGTGGCGTCGCTGTCCACATGACGTTCCGGATCGTTGCTCCTCCGCCGCAACCACCTGTGGGCCAGTCCCGATGCGGGCCGGTGGACTTCTAGCGCGCAGCCATATGCTACAGCTTGGAAGGTATCCTACAGCTACGATGTCCGAACCCACAATGTCGCGATCCGTGGGCGGAAACTTCGACCACTTAACTGCCACGGAAAACGCTTTCACTTCCCATAGCGTAGCGATGCTTGTGGAAACCACACCCCTGCGTGTGGACACGGCAGCCACATGACGTCATCAACATCTCCCTCGGAGTTGATGACGCAGCGAACAGTGAAGCACATTTCAAATTCTGCTTCACATTGCTATGCAAAACTGAAAATAACACGTGTAGAGCGGAAAAGCCGCGATGGGGCCTTGTGCGCAATTTCTTACGCATATTTATCAACACTTCTTGCAGCTAAAAAACGGACATGAAGAGCCCAATGAAATCATTGCACACATGTATTTCAGTAAATACATCAACAGCCAACACCACTCACGGCGCACGATCAGGCCGGGGGTAACACGCGGGCACCACATGTCACAGTGAGACCCGCGAAATCAATGCTACCGTGTAACTCACAACCGTCAGAGGCGGATCCAGGATTTTTCCGTGGGGGGGGGGGAGGGTCAATTAAACCTTTCAGACATAGGGCGGCAAACGGCGCCACGAACATAACGTGTGAATGTGTGCATCATGCTCCATGCCTGCATTGTGCCAAGTTCCTACAATATTTATCACAAGGCGTCGGATACTGGGGCACGTTCATGTCTTTGCTGACTAATATGCTCTTGGAACCCTAAGCCATTTTACGGGCCAAATTTCTCCCTCTTAGAGAAATATCCGTGCAAACCCAACCCAGGGTATATGCCCACACCCCCTAGGTTCCTTCCCTTTGGTCCGGCCATGTCAAGCCAAGCCCATGCCATGCCAAGTGGGCAAAGCAGAGAGCAGTTGGCAATGACAGGCGCCGGACATTGCCATGGCAGCTGGCGATGACAAGCGCCGGACATTGCCATGGCAGCTGGCGATGACAAGCGCCGGACATTGCCATAACAGCTGGCGATGACAAGCGCCGGACATTGCCATGGTAGCTGGCGATGACAAGCGCCGGACATTGCCATGGTAGCTGGCGATGACAAGCGCCGGACATTGCCATGACACGCTTCAAAAGCAACACCTGAAAGCCAACCCCACACCACGAAATCGTACAGGTAGTGGTCATTGACTTCGCCGTCCGATGTGACTGCGGCAACATGGCCTCGAAGCCCTCCGACGTGGCAGGAATGGCACGACTCAGCTATACCTCCCACCGTCAGGGCGAAGCCTGGCACCTCCCAACTGCTCGAGATCAGATGCCTCAACGCCACGGCACGGCGAGCGTTTCAGCGCGTTTCATCAGCGCGATGATCAAAATGGCGGGGGATCACGATACCCGCACAATCCCTATGCTCTTGCGGCCAGTTCTAGCCTTAAAGGCGCTCGTAACCCTGCTAAAACATTCCTAGCCTGCCAATGAGAACCGACGACGTCACACCCGGCACACCATGACGCCACGCCGGGTACACCAATGACGTCACGCCCAGTACACCCGTGACGTCGCGCCCGGCGCACCGATGACGGCACGCCCGGCACGTCTTCAAGCGCTGCTACATTGTCTGCTAGTATGATGGAGCCCTGGACAGACCCGAGCTTTGATCAAGCGGCTGTGACGTCACGGGCAGACAGCTGCACTCGGTACCACTAGCCAATGGCGAGAAACCGTGTTCAGATCAAGCGGGCCGATTTCACCAGACTACGAAACGCAGACGCTGGCTGCATTGCGTCAGAGGCTGGCGAGACACGGTGGTTTTGAACTCGGCTCTTCGCATGCAACACCTCCAGGCGTAATGTCCAAGTCCGCCTCGGTGTGGGGACTCGTCTCCCGCGGCAAACCACGCCGGCACAGCGATCATTTGGTGATCATGCAGTGATCATTCACGCCGTGATCGCAAACGTTCAGCTTTGGCCGATGGTACCCACCTGTGCAGGGGGGAGGGGGAAGGGGAGGGGATGTCAAGTTAGGAGGAGCCAGGTCGCTGTCTTTGCGTCCAATCATCGTGTTCGTGGCCCACAAAGAGAACCGCCCTCGTACCGCCCTTAGCTAAGAGACCGGACGCCTCGCTCTGTGGCAACGAAAGGGGACCAGGAACTGTAACCGAGCTAATCTTCGCCTCTGATCCGGGCGACATCGGCCCAAGTCTTCCCAAGCATGGACGGAATATCGTCGTATGTGCGTCAAAACAAGGTAAGAGACGGAGCAAAACATCGCCACTGACCGCGAAAAAGAACTGCAACAGTTTAACTCACACCACGCTAAGCGCAGCCCTGATTAACGCCTGGCCAGAGGAAACCTGCCTTACAAAAATAAAACATCCGTTGACGGTCTGGAAATCAAGTCGCTGACACACCACTGAGAACTGAACGAGCGACATGGCACCGTGCTCTTAGCACGGCCGTGCTGAGGTCAACCAACACCAGGAACTAACGCAACAGGCTCAAACATCTATCACGGTAGCTGATCCGTAGCTGATCAAGGAATGCCCTCTTCTCCAGGACAGCAGGCTTTGCCTCGACCTCCTGGACCTCTTCCTCCGGCCACCACCGGCGTAAGACGCTCTCGGATGCCCGCGCGCCGCCTCTGGGCCCGCGCTGTTCACCACACCTTGAGGGAGTTCAACACCATCTCCAGCTGGGGGTTTCCACCTGGGAGGGCAGAGAAAGTAGGCCGGTGATGGTGGCCCGAATAAAAGTACAGACAGATGTGGAAGTCACGACGACGTTGCAACTTTGCGGCAAAAGCAAGTCTCAAATCGCAAGATGAATCGCGTCACAGTATTTTACAGATGAGTCGATGAAAAAACGTGGTAATTTATGCACTTCACTTGGCGTGACGTTTTAGCACCTCCGTCCTGGATTCGAACCCCGGACCTTCCTTACACGGGTGCACCACCTCGTCGCTTCCCCATGAAGCCCTTACCTAGCGTCTTTATCTGGTCACGAGCCTCAGCATCTAAACACTTGAGCGTCTCCAGGGTGTATTCAAAGGAACCGAACTGCTTCAGCAGCACGATGCAGTACTTTTTCACCTGGGAGAAGAAAACAAGGCAGTTTAACCGGTTTTAGCCGGTAAGGGGCGGTGACGTGTGAAACGGATGCGATGACGTCCATAGGTTCGGGCAGAACTCAAGAGATGCAGAGGGCCGGGCCCGGGTCGCGTCAGGTCAGATAAGGAGCTGTCGAGGCCAGGTCATAGGTCAGAGAGGGAGCAGTATAGGTCAGGTCAGAAAGCTAGAGGAGCTGTGGAGGACAGGCGTCAGGTCATGAGGTCAGAGAAGGTGCTGGGGATGTCAGGTCAAGAGATCAAAAAAGCTATGGAGGACAGGTCACAAGGTCAGAGAAGATGACAGCTGGAGCCGTGGGGTACAAGTTGGCCTCATTCGTTACCAATCGCTGGGACGGAGTTATAACTCTATAGTAATTGTCACCAACTCAATAGGACATGATGACATGCCATTAGAATTGTCGTGGGATCGGTGTCGATGGCATTGAGTCAGTTATGTCGTAAAGACTGCGCAGTTAGTCATGCACTGCACCGGCTCTAAAACATTCATAAATATGCAGGTCCGAGACGCGTCCTTGATTAGTGCATTTTACCAAAGTAACACTGAAAGACGGACCTCGAGCCTGAGCCATCCAGCACAATGCGGTCAGTTAATCAGGTGGTGATGCGGAGTCGGGACCCGGGTCTTGCCTTGCCGCGATTCATATTTTCATTTCATTTCATTCATTCATTCATTCTTCGCGCTTTCCAGCGTTGAACAATCTCAGTTTCAGCGAATCGTAAAAGGTGACACTGGGCGAATATTACTGACAACGGAGAAATGACGAACGCGAAAAAACCTGAGGCGGTCAGCTGAACAAGACATGACAGTGTCTGCGCAATTCTCGACGTATGTTATAACAATGCAACACGCGCACCGTCAAAAAAACTGCTTATACATCCGAAACAACGCTCGCAAAATGTGATTTGCTCATCCCGGGAATCGAACCCTCGCTCACGCCCTGTCTACTCACAACCCCGGTGACTCGCCTACGCAGCTACGAACCTCGATGTCGGTGGTGCGCTGCCTGATGATGCTGATGATGCGCGTGTCGTCCGGCCGACTGGTGATGGCGTGGATGCAGGGGAAGTTGAACTTCCCTTCTGTCAGGTCCTCGGCGTAGCTCTTATTCTCCGCGTACTGCCGGGCGACAAGAAATAAGGTAGCCCTCTCAAGAATTTGGCGTAGCGCGGCGCTCTTAGCGCTCTCGAGGCAGACATGTCAGAGTGCGCCTTTGTCATGTTCAAGTGACTCAAGCTGCTTTCTGTATGGTAGATAGAGTAGCAGGCAAAGCTATTCTGCCATTCTGCCAAAAGGTCAAATGGCCCGCACAATCTTTCGGCAATCAAGTTACCGATACCCTTCGATGCAGCTCGAAAAACTGTACCTTGCAAAGCAAAGACAAAGTTGGACAAGTTGGACAGAAGACAAAGACAAAGACAAAGACGAAATTTTGAAACCTGCACATTCACGAATGTATATTTCTGGGCATCTAGGCTTTTTCTAAGCAATTGGCCAGGTCGCGCTCAGCCCTTTTTGCTTTTCGACGACAGCATAGTCAGTGCCTTATCATAAGGTCGCTGGAGATCGCGCGGTATGTTGAACCTCGCCCTAACGCACTGCACAGTTCCTACTGGACATAAGGCGGAACCCCTCTATGTAGGGCACGCCGCTGTTGTTGCTGCTCTAGCTGTCGTCTTATTTCACGCAACGAGAGCATCCGGTCCACCAATGCAACATTTTCTTCATGAATGGATTCCTACGAAGTCTTTGTTAGTAACAAGCTGTCATTTCAATAATCAGTAAACTATGGCCTCTCATCTCGATTCATGTGTTGATGACGGTTTGGCATCCCATGCAATCACACGATGACCCACCACACATCACATCTACGAGCCACCGACCCCATGTCGGACGGGGCCACCGGCGCGGGTCACTAAGGCCACCAGCGCGGGTCACTGACCTCTTCAAGACACAGGTTGGCGTAGTCGTCCCGGATCTGGAAGTAGAGGCCGAGCGTGGAAGCGAGCTTGCTGAAGTCGTGTTGGCAGCTGGAGAACAGCTGCATCAGCCGGGTGGCCAGCCCGAACAGGCCACCCGTCTCTGGCGGCGACACACGCACGTCACGTCACCGAACGTCACATCACAGAACGTTACATCACAGAACGTCACGTCGCAGAACGTGACATAACGTCACGTGACATGACGCCACATCACCAAACGACAAGTCACATCACCGAACGTCACATCACATACCGTCACGTCACATAACGTCACGTCACGTCACCGAACGTCATATCATATAACGTCAAGTCATAACACGTCACGTTACCGAACGTGACGTCACATAACGTCACGCCGCTGAACGTCACACACAACCGTAGGGTGGAAGATTTCCGCCGGGAGGTTTAACGTCACGTCACGTCCACGTCCACCAGGTCACGAACAGCCGGAAGGGGCTGGCCGGCCCACGACTTCCCCGTCCGCGACCTGATGGGGGTGACCTTCCGGGGCTCTTTGGTGCTGCCGCCGCAGGCGAGTGACGCCGGCGCGCTGTCTCCATTGGGCCGTTTGGCGGTTCGAACCCCTTTCAGCGACGCGTAACTGGCGGATGCCGAGCGAAGGGAACAGCTTTCTGGGAACGGGTTGCGGGTCGCGGGTTGCGGGGTGCGGGGTGCGGGGTGCGGGGTGCGGGGTGCGGGATGCGGGGTGCGGGGTGTGGGGTGCAGAAATGGGACACAGGATGTGGGTTGTGGGTTGTGGGTTGCGGGTGTGGGATGCATCCTGTGGATTTTGAGTTGTAGGGTGTGGGGTATGGGTTGCGGGGGTGCAGGGTGCGGGTTTTTTTAAACCACATTTTACATAAACACCATATTTTAGAGATAATTCTATATGTCCAAGATATCGTCAAGCACAAATCCTGTTCCAGCAGCCACACTGACATCCGCAAAATACCACAGCAACGTACACCGCCCGTGAGCACAGGGAAGATCCCTGCACGCTCATTGGTGGGTGAGTGTGAGCATACGGGTAAATTCCTGCACGCTCATTGGTGGGCGATTGTGAGCATACTTTTGGATCCCTGCAAGCTCATTGGTGGGTGAGTGTGAAAATACGGGCGGATTCCTACACGCTCATTGGTGGGCGAGTGTGAACACCCGAATAAATCTAAATGATCTTATTTTAGAACTTTCGCGTTCTTTAGCCACCTGTCTCATGATGTGGTCTCCAGGCTGACGGATCGAGACAATCACAGGAGAAAGCAAGGCATCGCAGTCGGAGACACCGAAAGAGACACATGAGAGATATCGAAAGAAACAGAAGCAAACGCGGCTAACTGTCGAGCGGCACTACCCGAGTACCACAAAAGTCACTACACTCGGCCACCACAAGTCACCACCTGCATCAAGTCACCACAAGTCAACAGCCCAAGTCACCACAAGTCATCACCCCGGTCACAAGTCACCACTCCAGTCACCACAAGTCACCATCCAAGTCATATCATACACTTGGTCCAATTGCAGAATGTCCTTCTGCTATCTATCGAGCGGCACTTCTACTCGCGCACACCTCCCGAGCGGCACTCACTGCGGATGGTCATCTGCCTGTACTCCTCTTCGGTGGGACAGTGGAAGTTGTCCCGCCAGTAGATGTCCATTCCCTGTCCCCGATGCAGGTCCAGCAGCTGCTCGCAGAACACCGTGGTCGCCTGCCGACGTCCGTGACGTCATCCGTGACGTCATCACGCGTCAGCGCGGCACAGTGGGCGGAGCTTTGGGCCTTTCGCCCCGGGCGCATAATTGGGCTCGGTCTGGCGCGGGGAACAGTCAGCGCAACAGTGGGCCAAACAGTCCTCTCCCATTTGCATTGTTTCTAAAGGTGTTTATCCGGGAGACTAGCAACCATATTTCGCTAAGAGAAAAAAAAACACTTTTTTAACGACAGCAATTTCGCAAAGTTTTTGGCTCGGCCGGGAAGTGCGTTTATGGGAGGACAAAGTCACGCAGTGTTTCTTATGGGAGGACAAAGCCACGCAATGTTACTTATGAGACGACAAGGCCACGCAGTATTTCTTATGGGAGGACAAGGCCACGCAATGTTACTTATGGGAGGACAAAGCCACGCACTGTTTCTTATGGGAGGACAAGGCCATGCAGTGTTCCCTATGGGAGGCCAAGGCCACGCAGTGTTCCCTATGGGAGGGCAAGGCCACGCAGTGTTCCCTATGGGAGGGCAAGGCCACGCAGTGTTCCCTATGGGAGGACAAGGCCACGCAATGTTCCTTATGGGAGGGCAAGGTCTTGCAGTGTTCCTTATGGGAGGCCAAGGCCACGCAGTGTTCCTTTGAGAGGACGAGGCCACGCAGCGCTACTTGTGTTCTGTCCACGCTTCGGGTTCCTTTCATCACCGACAAAAAGAGGTTCAACAAGTGCCAGGGATTCAATGGTTCCGGACTTGTGAGGCATGAAAACATACTTCAAGAACAAAACAATTCGCACTCAAAGTTTAACAAATTCCGTCACTTCATGGAAGGACAAATTCTGCAATATAGCACGGGCAGAAAATGATACCTTAAAACAAGCACACTTTCCCTGCATGCAGGTTTGCACCTCTCATTGGCGCACAAGCCAGTCATACCAAATCACCAACACGTGCCAAACCTAACATGATAGATTATCCCAGTCGCAAACCCCCACCCCACCCGTCCCCGTCCCCGCCAAGCGGAGCTAACCTTGGGGTGCCCAAGCGCCTGCGCCCGCTCCAGGCCCATGAAGTAGACGTAGTTGGCGGCGTTGATGGTGCTGGCCATGCCGTAGATGCTGTGGGCCACTGGGATGCCGCGACGCAAGATACTCCGGTCCTCGATGTCGTCAATCCTGAGGAGGCGCAGACAACATGCGTCACCGTCGTCACCATCGTCACTATCGCCATCGTTACCATCATCGCCGCTATCACCAACGTCATTACCGTCGCCATCGTCATCACCATTGTCACTATCGCCATCCTCATCACCATCGCCACTATCGCCATCGTCACTACCGCCATCGTCATCGCCATCGCCACTATCACCATCATCACCGCCGCCATCGTCATCACCACCATTCTCATCGAATAACGGCAACCGAAGCGACATCGCCACCGCCATCATTTTCGTCGTTATTACAATAGCATCGTAAATATTATCATCATTGCCATCGGTATCACCTTCCGGACAAAGCCGGGATTTACCTGACGAGGACAGACAACCTTCAAAACCCTTGCCAGTGTGCTTGGTCGATGAATTGAAAAGCCCACCAGCCACGACAGCTTAGTAGTGTCGCGAGTCTCGACTCATATCACACGCTGGGTTTACAAATACTCAAAACTCACATGACATCAACCAATGACAAAATACGCCAAGCGACAATAAGGCACATAATCCAGTGAACAATATGCAGTTCGAGTCTGTTGCAAAAAGCATAGTAGCGTCAACGAATTTCCTCAAGCGCAGCAGAAAGCAACAAGCATGCGTCTGTCGTGTGAAAGCCTACAACAACCTGTGCCACCCACTGTCTACGACGTCGCTGCTTTCGCACTCGCCCAGATCGACGCACCGGATCAGACAGCGGAGATGGCTCGGCGAGTGGCCTGTGTGGCTCAGTGTAGCTCAGTGTGGCTCAGTGTTAGCGGTGATACGTGCGCGGGCCAAACCCAACTCGTCTGTCACACCACCCAATACGGGAGGCTGCGTCACAAGTGAACACTGGTCTACCCGGGAGCATCATCATCATCATCATCATCATCAGCATCAGCACCATCATCATCCTTCCCTCTTATCCTCTATCTTGCTTCATCCTGCATCCTTGCGACAACCCGCTTGTCCGGGGCAGACTGCATGTGTCAGCCACGAGTGGGCCAAGGGCCACGTGGGTAGGGGGATCATGACCGGGTACTCAGCGCGCATGCGCGGGTAAAAAGCTCGGCGGTTGGCCCCCTTGGCGCATGCAAGTCTACCCCACCGTCAACCATTTCCCTTCATCCCATAGCCCTGAAATGATCATTCCTGGTCGAAAGGGCTCTAATCCAAAAACAAAACAAAAAACAAAACAAAACAAACCAAACCAACCAGCTATCCGAGGGCTCACTCGGCGTTGGCGATGAGGCATCCCGGAAGCGTAGGTTTACGGGGCACGGGGAAGGTGCTGCTGGGAGCGAACTGTGTTTTCCCTGAAAATGGACATCGGACGGAAAACCAGCTCGCTCAGGAGCACAATATGTCGTCAGAACACTCTTTAGAATAAACCGCCCGGACGTGCGTTGACGTCGGCCACAGCTAGCGGCTGGATCTGGCGGCGGTTTGCAGGGCTTAAGGCGGCTGTGGTGACTCACGTACTCCTTGGTTCCCCCTCCTTCTGGACTGCATGTCCAGCTTCTTGATCACCCCCCCCCCCCCCCTCCCCCTCCAACCCAGCCAACGAAGAACAAAGCGTAGTATTGGACAAAGAACAGATTCACCCAGGACAGATCATTTCACTCCAAGCTCGGATCATAGCAGGATCTTTCAAGACTACTCCAGCACAGGGTGACATGGATCCAGCCGGGCGGCACGTCAGCAGTAGCTGTAGTAGCTGTAGTAGCTCCACTGGTGTAACGAGCAGCCCTCTTTTCATGTCCAAGCACGCTGCTACCTCGGCAAGATATTTGGCACCCAGCAAGCGCTGACCAAACAACTTGCTTGCCGCGTGACAGTCGACCAGGCGGACGCATGACCCCAAGGCCGTTGTCACAGTGGTCTTACCAATGATGCCCAGACAAGTCCCCCATCCGCAAGGCTGATTGTCTTGTCTGGAGGTTGCACGCGCACATCTGGGGGCAAGCAGTCCTGTCGGACGACCACCTCATCAACACCACCGTCGACCATGGCTGAGACGTGTCGGCCATTGATGGTGACCGGCGTGTACCGTACCCCCGGCTGAGGAACTTCACTTGACGTCGGATACCCACCCGCCGCGCCGCGCGCCAGCAACGCTTCCTACCCAGCCAGCAGCGGTGACCGCGGCGACAAGGGTGGCAGCATCGAGCTGGGCGGGGGCGGCGACGGCCTGGGCGGCGGCGGCAGCGGGCTGGACGGAGCCGGCAGCGAGATGGGCGGCGGCGGCAGCAAGTTGGGCGGCGGAGGCAGCGTCGGCATCTAGTTGGGCGGTGGCGACGTGGCGGCACAGGCGGTGGTGAGGGCGAGCCGGGAGGGATGGCTCGTTGAAGGTGGAGCAATACGACATTGGAACGCGCTTCTTCACTAGGATGGGGTTACGCATGGCGTCCGCCCGCAAGTACGCGTAGGACATAATCTTGAACATCTCCACGATACTGCCTGGCATCGACGTCTCTGGCAGCCGACAGCTGGCCCGGGGCTTCAGCAAGAACCTTCTTAGCAGTTGCATCGATGTCTTCCAAAGGCTGAAAGTATGACTGCCGGAGTGCTGCCCTTACGTTTCCATCCACGGAGAAGCGAATGAAGCTCACTTTCCTTTCGGTTGACCTTTTCTCCACGTCGGCGAACAGCTTGTCACCATCCAACCAGTTTTCCCAATCCTGGTATGATGAACCGGAAAACTTATCGAGGGAAATACCACACTTATCAGACATTTTGTGTGAGCTTGAGTGACCACCACCAATTTTTTTACGTTTGCACCATATCTCGACATCCAGAGCGGCTAAAACCATCAATCAAACTGCAAAAGATAGATAATTAAATATGGATAGCTCAAAATTCTACGTTTTCTCACTGAGTGCAGCGAAGCAAATGTGCCAACGCTTGTGTCACCCATTCATCTAATTTGATGTTTATTGGGGTTTGCGGGCGCGCCGACTGCGGTGGTCATTTGACGCCCATCTCTCGTCCCTCGGGCCGGCCTCGCAACAGGTCACGCTGCGCTGAGCTCACCCGGCTCCACCAACCACAACGCTGTACGAATTCGCGTGACAGTTGGGTTCCAACCAATCAGAGGCCCGCTCCGCTCCAACTTGCGGGACGTGGCAGCGGCGGGCGTTGGTTGAAAAACCCACAAAACCACATATTAACATCCATCAGTAGCCTGATGATCGTAATTGTGGCGTTCGTGCGCAACTTACAACTCACAATTCTCCGAAACAGGCCGGCCATGGGTTTGGCCAGGCGCGTTTTCGGCGGCGATATCAATGAGTCTGTGGCGATTGCAATTTTCGGCGGCGGTGGCCAAATTTTTACAAAAAAAGCGAAAATATCCTTTGGTGGATATCACAGAACACAGAACAGAACAGAATAGAAAACAGTACACCAGCCTGCCGACTTTCATAGCTGTACTATCTGATCATGCTGATCTCTACAATCTTTTGTTTCATGACTGAATGATCAGCCAGTTTTCGGTCTTGTTCAAAGAGTGAGCGGTTTCGAAAACAGTGCTACTGGCCGACGGCTGCCGTTAGCCGACTGGTGATGTAGGTATGCATCACATGACACTTTGCTGGGTACATGATGAACGCTCGTTTTAAAACGCCGAACACAAAATAAAGAAAGACAAAACACATCCCGCTGCCGAACCCCTTCTCGGGTGATGTTTATGATGGTGCATGCAGCATTTCATGTATTTTAACCCCGCACAGGTCAAAATACATGAAATGCAGGCTCCGCGGGCCCTCAAGCGCGGGCCACGTAGGCACCGGATGTGTGGTGAAGATACGGGGCACGTCAGCATCGGGAGACACGAAACCTGGGACAGCACACGGGTCCGGGAATGGGGCGCGGTGTTTTGGATTTTGGATTTGGAATTTGGATTTTTTTGGATATTTTTGTTTTGGATTTTGGATTTGTGTCGACTATACGCGCATGCGTGGCAGAACGATAAACAAGTCCGCTCTACTAAGTCGCGATTTCGGACCGGATAATCTCCGGTATTGCCCCTGGACCAAAGCGCCGGGGGGACTCCGAGGTGCGACTTCTTGATGGTAAAGAGCCAAGCCAACTAAAGACCCTCCTGTCCACTTGAATGGAAGGTTCAGGTACGTAAATATGTCATTACTACCAATGACAAAAACGCTCATTTACGCAGAACTTGGAGGGATCTCGTGGTTCGCTGGTCAGCCCATGTTGGGCAGCACGTTCCATTTCACTTTAATGACGCACTAGATGAAAGCGCGACAGAAAAGCACGAGTCGGTAGGCATAACTGCCGTTTCTCAACCTAAAAAAGAAAAAAAGGAAGCACACTTCACGTGATTAGCTCGAGCCGCAGCAATTTCAATGGCGTAGTGTGGCATAGCTAACCTGACATGTGCTTTGTGAGTGTTATCATTCTAGATGCGTCTCAGAACAATCACATGATTTGTGCTGAGAAAACAACGCCCAAAAAGGCAAACCACACGACCTCTGCACATCCTGCATGTTTTTGGCTGTACACCAGACCTCTCCTCCTTGCTTGGACATTTACGGTTAATCGAGGAAGTTGAACATTGAATCAATGAAGTCAGCAACTTACAGCAGGCTTGCATTGTGTAGCATCTCCACAATCTGCTCGATCTCCGCCAGCTTATCGGGCGCTATGTTCATCCAGTAGTTGAACGACTGGGCCAGCTTGGTGCGAATCTGCTTCCCCGGCATCTGGCAGATGTACTGGAAGGGCTGCAGCAGCATCTGCCGGAGGGTAGAGGTCAAGGTCAGGAAGGAGCGGGCACACCCCTGGCGCGCTCTTGGGTTCGTACCTTGGCGCACGATTTCAGAGACCGCGCAATCTGCAGTTCGAAGATGCCAGACAACTTCGCGTTATATACGCCATTTTGTTCATAAGTATATAGCGCTTCTGAGGAAACGGGTAACGTATATCACCAGGAGGTCGGGTCTAGCGTCTGCTAGAGCAGGTAATCCGCAAATGAGTCTGGGGCGCGGCTGCGACGGCAGGGGCTACCAGGCTTTGCAGCGAGGTGGAGACATTACATGGGGGGGGGGGGGGGGGGCGGAGAGATATGGAATTCAACTAACCAAAAACAAAGATGACATTTAAATGCGAACATTACTTGGTGGAAAAATTTGTTATGCATGACGAAAGCTGGTGCTTCCGACCATCTGATTAATGTGCTCTGTCTATAACCTACATGACAGGCGAGGCACCTGGCTTCGAAATTGAAATCAATCGATTTTATAGGATGCCTGTGGCGGCTTGTACCATTTGCTAACCGCCAATGAACATAAAGGAATATCAAGTAACAAGCAGTTGAATAACGGAAATGACCAACTATTAGCACGCATTAGCTCGGTTATTTTAGTCAAGATTACTGACAAATCCGCAAAAAATCCCTTTCCCATTCTGACAGAAGTATTACAAAAACGAAAATCGTTAGGGAGCATATCGTAATAAGCAGGGCTACACGCCCGTGAGGCTTCATGGCGTAATCCCGGTGCAGGCCACAGCCCATTTTGCTACACGCTCAGCTTACGACACAACCACAGCATCACATATTCAAATTCGGTTGGGAAAAGGTGACTCTGGAGGCTTCCGGGCCGACTGCTGACGAACAAACGGTCCCGAACGCCCTTGAGATCCGTTCACGAGCTGTAGCCCGTACCATCGCCAACACCACGCGGCTCGCTTCACGTCTACCTTCTTCCGCTGCTGAGATTTGGCATAGATTCCAAGAAGCGCCCAGTGCGGTGGGGCTGGGGATTTGGGCACCAGAGCGTGTGACCGTCTGCACAAGCCTGCCCATGTTTTTAAAGACGCGATTTTCCGTTTTAGCTCCGCCAGAATGTTGGTCTCATTACGCTGCGACGTCGGGTCGTCGAGATCTAGATCTGTATCTGGATCTGGATCTGGGCCCCACTCCGTTCTGTATCCTCCAGCTGCTTCGCAAGTGGGAACTCTCCCTTTTCGCGTGCTAATCCAGGGAGGACGTGAACTCGTGCTGCCATTGCCATACCGCGGGGAAGTTCCTCCGAGCCGACAGCTCACTCGGAAATCTCGAACAATTTATGCAGGACATCTTTCAAAAATTGGGTGAAATTTGGGTGGAATTTTGGGTGCCGATCGTGCAGTGGTCAATGCATCTGCGTTAACCAGTGCGCGTTCAGGGAACCAGAGGGACGGGATTCCATTTCTCCGAGGCCTGCCATTCCCACCATGGTGAGAGGTAGGCGCCGCCGTATAGCCTCGGCAGCTGAGTGCGTCATAAAGCCCCCATGTTAACCGTTTGAGCCTGGATTAGTTATGGGAAAGATATCAGCCTCTATAAGGTGTAGCAGCAAGCACGGGCAGTGCGCCCACAACGATATCTTTCGCAGTGCAAGGAGGGCCCACTCCTTTCCCAGCAGCCTCACTCGTGATAATCAGTAACAATAGTAACAACTGCCAAGCACATCTTACAGTACTTCATTGCTCAGGGCAATGACATTCACAACATCGTCGAAACCGAATGGCAGAAAGTTTCGGTACCTGGAAACAAATAGATAACACTAAAATGATCACATTCTATCTTCAGATTCTATGTGCTACACCTGACAGAATTAGTACCGACCTTATCCTGAGCAGGATCTCCAGACATGCTGAGGTACTCAACAGATGGGCCATCTTTACAGTCTCCAGCAGAATCTCTTGAGTTCTCCATCACTTTAGTAGTCACTTTTTGATGCAATGGATGACCTGCAGGGCAATACAGCTGGATTAATGCTCACTAACAAGGCTGCACTTGATGAAGAGGCAATGGTGTGTGATCTCCAATGAATACTTCACTAATATCTTCACAAAATGCCTATTTGCTTGAATCCATTATGCCTATTTGCTTGAGTTTGTTTGTATGTACATGTGTGTCTGTGTGCTCTAATGCTGAGATAGGCACCGCATCACAGAGATAGGCACCGTAATTGCTGGCAAATTGCTCTTTGTTTAATCCCCTGAATGTTGGTGTCCTGAAAAATTGTGGCTTGCTGTTTTAAAAAAAGCTTTAAAATTGATTAGTACCATTGGCATGTGATTTGGAACTTGCCTCTGCTATTGTTTTGATAAAGACATGTTACTGAAATATCAACCCATCTATATCTCCAGTCTCCTGGGTTTTCTCTTGAGGAATAAGGCTACCACCACTATCTTATCTAAGATGTCTGCCTGGTCTTTGTCATGGCCTATTTTGGTTATTTCAGCTACATTTTTATGTGGTATTGTTTTTGGTATCATGGTTTGGATTGCACAACAGGGTCACACATGATGCTCTGCTAGCTATGGAAGAATGCAGTATACTTGCCATGCACTCTTAGCTTTATTGTTTTTATGTATGCATCTTGCCAGATTTTGGCACCTCTATTTAAAGACAAAATTATTGCAATGTTCAACCCCACAAAACATGCCTACCCATGTGAGAAATGATGCCATGAAGGGACAGCACAACACACAGATTGTGTCTGATGCTATTATTGCACCTTTGCAACAGCACACCTTCTTTTAATAGACATTGGCATGCATATGGCATTTTGAGGATGAAAATGTTCCACAAAAGGGACTTAAGCCTTTTGAAGCTGATTCTGGCCATGCATCATCATCTAACAGATGTGTATAATGTGGACCCCAGGTGTTTTTAATTTTGAAGGCCAACATGGTGAAAAGATAATTATCTCCATATCTATTTTTGGGGTTCATGCTCATGTTTGCACATGCATGGATTTCAGATTACACATTTTCTTATCAGTATGACATTTTTTCTTGTGAGACAGCTTGACTCTATTTCAATTAATCCATACTGGACTATCTCTACAAAGTTTTCATTTGAAGATGAACCACATTTAACAGTGATACCATAAAAGCATACTAACACTGACACTACCTAAAATAATTGTGCTGTATCACAGCACACTAAATAACATCTCATAAAAACAACACTATTTCCCTGTTGCTTGTTAAATTAAAAAAGCTGTTTTATGGTTAACAGCAGCCAAGTTTGCATTTTATCCATACATAAAATTCTAGCACCCATTCAGCAAGGCTCAATTTTTTTATCAATATGGCATGTACTGCTCATATACTTAGGATCAGAGTGGTATGGGGGATACCAAGGCTGTCCCCCTAACTCAGGATATCCATCTTTGCTGAGGCGCATGTGCATGTGTGTGTTTCTATATGAGACCAATCACCATGACCTCATACATACAAGCAAATCAAATTTGACTTTTTCTTTGGTTCTATAATGGTAAGTTTTACGGGGGCTCCGCTCTCCCCTACTCAGAAAATCATGCTTACAGCTCCAAAATCGAAGACTGTAAAGTTCCTGTGACAGCTAGTTCAAAAGAAAAAAAACGCTGGATATGTCACGTGGGCTTCTATTGTGACAGAAAGAGCACCAACGATCGTAGACGCCCAATTTCTTATCAATACGCCACAAATATATGCACACAAAATCGCAAACGCCCCACCCCTACCAACCCCCGCTAACCACGGGCTTCCACGTTCGTCACTACTGCGGTACAACCCCACCGAAACCGATCAGCTGAGTGGCGGTTTTGCTCTCTTACCTTTGCTCGCAAATGGAGCCACAAGAGCTCTTACTTAATAGCAGTTCAAATGCTCTTTTAATATTTTGACATACCAAAAATATTTTAACCCGTTGAATAGCCTTGAAAGGATTTAAAATCTTGCTTTCATTTTACAATTTGCACTAAGACAGCAAAATCCACCCAATCACAAATACTTCCATATCAACAGGGCGGGAAATTTCGAAGCAGAAGCAGCAGAAGTAACGGGAGTCGGTTGGGGACGTGGACGGAAAACAGGGTACGCGTCAAGCAGTTGAAGCGGGAGGGGTTCAGTTGAAGCGCAGAAGCTAGAGCTGTCGAGGGCCTGACGGTGAAAAAGGACACGAGTTTATCATTGGTTAACCTGTTGTAAGCCTAATCTACGGCCCTCGTACTGACGAAGATCTGGGTCTTCCATTAGCAAGTTTTCTCCGGTGTAGAATTTTACGCAGATTGCGCTTTACGTTGATGGTTGTTGTATTCACATTTTCTTTCTGAGTTCATTGTTCGCAGTTTTCTTGTTCGGTTGTGTTGAATTTAGATAGTGTTCTGCTGTTCTTACAATGGCGGAAGAAAACTTTAGTTCTATTCGATGTTTCTTCGAGGAGGTTGACTGGGTCCATCTCAGTGACTACGAAAAGCAAGTTTTTTATGAAAAGAAAATCCAACTTCGAAATGCTGCAGGAGCTTGGTGAGCAATGAACCCGAGGATGTGCTTCAAGTTAACGGATCATAATTCTTTTTGACTTTGTGTTGTTATGTTGGGGAGGGTAGGGAGGGTTCTAGTTTTGGTAGATGCACTGTATAAGAGATGACTGTATACGAGAACCCTTACGTGTATGTGGGGAGGGGGGGGGGGGAGGGCAACACTGGGTCTGCGTTTAGGGATCTAGCTGCGGGTTTGGGGGAGGAGGGCAAAGCCACCGGGCCAAATCACACACTCACTCCAATTTCCATTTTGTCTTTGAATCAGGCCACAGTGGCCCCCACCATCCCCCTGCCAAATGGTGCTTCTTTGTTTAAAGCTAAGATTTCCTGTGGACATGCTATTAGTGCGCGAAAAATTTTGGCCCCGGTTTGGCGCCATACCACATTTTCAAGTAATTTTTTGTCTAGGATCAGTGAGTTGCACCGGCCGGCGCTCAATGGGACTTTGGCCAAAAACGTGCTGCTTTCATTGGATACCTAAAAATGCGCTGTCATTAATCTCGACCTTTGAATGGATGGATTTCTAAGATCAAAGTTCACGCTAAGCAGTGTTTGTTGTATGAGCCCAGATCTAGCCCAGCCCTGCCATCCGATTGCGCGATTCCAGGACAACGGCGGAATTTGATAGCGAAAGCTTAACATGCCGTAATGCTCGTCGCTGTCCGTCCTGCACTCCAACGTCAAGTGACCTTTATCGCGGCCGCTGCCACCGACCTCAGGCCACACCTTTTTTCCATACCATTCCCCACACCTTTTTCAATTTAAAATCCCATACTAACGTGGGCACTTCCTTTAAGCGGAAATACTGCTCTAGACAACGCAGTTTCGTTATTTAATGAGTATGCTCCTCAATGCGTCATTATTTGATTGCGTCACGGAGCGTTTGTATGACGTTGAGCGGTTGCCAAACCAGTCGTGCAAAATTGCCATCCCTGCACCCACTTGCAGTACTTCAAGCTCGCCGGGAGATGGCAGTGGCGACCTTAGGACATGAACTAAATGTATTAGACTACGCAAGAGCCGATGGTAGGATCATTCAAAGTCAAATCTTGGGAATATTCTGAAGTGATGTCAATCAGTCGTCTAGAATCCTAGCGTCCTTCACCGTCTAACAAAATCTTACTTACGTGAGGATTCCGTCACGCATCATACGTTATCCCCGTACAAAGGCTCACCACCCCGCTGTTACACCTTTGCTTTAGTGTATGTGTTGGCGAATCGGCAGGGGCTCATATCACTTGCACCGAGTGCATTTGATAGTGTACTTCCTACGCACACACAGCATGACAAGAGCTCACGTTACTCCCGATCCAGGCATCGCCGGCCAGCCGCCACAGTTCATGCGGCCGCGGCCGGCACGCCAGAGACGCGGGCCGGACCCGGCCAAGGCGGCC
>NW_023596805.1:4247659-4307317 GCF_011947565.3 Pollicipes pollicipes | reverse complement strand
GCCGACCTGTATTCATGGACCAATGAACTACGCCTGATAAATGTGATAAGGGCGGATCACGTGACGCTAGAGTTCACCACGTGCGCGCACTCCCGCTGCCGCTTGAACCAGCTCTAGCCACAAACCACACTTAATCAATGGATTCTGCCGCGCGCTGTCGTCCTTGCCTTCGGGAGGTGTGGTGATAATAATGGTACGTGATGCGCTCCTCACCTTCGGGTGATGTGACGGTGATGATGGGCGGGCTGGTGTCCACGGCCTTGACGTCTATGATGAGATCTGTTGTCTGAGACCTGCCCACGAGCGTCCTCTCGCGAGCCTGGGATCAGCCAGGAGTCACGGGGGTCACAGGGAGCACAGGAATCACAGGGACCATAAGGGTCATAGGGATTACGGGGATCAAAGGGGTCACAGGGGTTACAAGGGTCACGGGGTCACAGGGGTTGCACGGGTCACAGGCGTCACAGGGGTCACAGGCGTCACAGGGACCACACGGGTCACACGGGTCACAGGAGTCATAGGGGTCACAGGGGTCACAAGTGTCACAGGGGTCAGCCAGTCCTTGATAACAAACAGCCGACGAGGCAACTCTGTGGGGCTGTTTTGCCGTGGTTTCGTCTTCGTAGCTACAGTGATGATAGTGATGTCACTGTGATGGGGATCTCTGATCGTTGGTTAGTGGCCTCCACCGCACTAACAATCAACCGCGCATGGTGCCACCACATCAAACTACGAGAAGATATGAAGAAACTGCAGACTGACATCTTGATCCCTACATTCAAATATCGCTTGTGGAACTTGCGAGCAGACACATTGCGTCCAGGATACTTCAGTGGAACACAGAGGCCTCCGACTTACCTGCACTGTGATGACGAACTGTTTGACCCTCGCCCGGTCAACCGGCTGGATCTGGCGCACTTGACCTGAGCTCAGGTCAATCTCGAAATACTGGTGGTAGTCTGGCGGCTGGCCGGATATCGCCCTGAAAGTTACGGAAAATATGGCTTCAATTAGTTGTTGTAATGACAAGTTCACGACACGGTGCTGTTATAGAGTTTCCCAAAATTATTACAAGTCGTGACAGTTAAACTACGCAGTGCAGCAGCAATGTTGCAAGATACAAAATAGCATTGCACAATATAGAGTGGTATTTAGTTTCATACATGATTATTATATGGCATCAAGAGGTAGATGAACGCGGGGAACTGAGATTCGTTTGTGTAAGCCAAAACTGTTTGCATCTATCAGTCAGTTAGAGGATATATGTCGTGTCCATTCCACGACCAAGGCTTAAGGAAGTGCAATTTACTATCAGCGGTGATAAATAGTTGGCAGCAAGCCTGCAGCGAACTACCCGAATGATTTAAAACGTGCAGAATCTTAGACTTTTCCATGCGCGCCTGTCTGTCCACCTTTCAGCCTACACAGCCAGCTAGGCGGTTGTACCACTGCAGCAGATTAGCAAACAATTCGGCACACCGTTGTGTTCCAAGATGACTGTTTTGCTTGCGATAGAATTCGGACTCCTGAATCAAATTGAGATTGTGATTGGTCCCTCTCTGTGGGTTATAAGCAGTGAAAAGGAGAGTCAATGACTCCTCCTTCATGATTTCCTCCAAACAGAAGCAGCGGCTGTAAAAATGGGCCGCGCCACATACAGGCTAGGATCGTTAGCTTTTGAAGACTCGGCTACCCTCCGTCGCGTATCAGTGTAAGATGTGTATCGTCATATGTCTCTCACCTTGTCGGCTAGATGAAAACGTTATGGCGGTTAACCCCCGTCACATGTCAATGTACGATGAGTATCGTGGTATGTCTTACAACAAGTTGACTAAATGAAAGCTGAACGTAACCCAAATACCATAAAACAGGTGTATAGCCTCGCAAAACCAGTTGGAAAGCCTCAGCCTCGGTCGATAAACCCGGGGTGTTCCAGTCAGGGCTTAATTGGAAGCTGGGTGGTGCGGATTGGCAGTCCTCTACCTGAATAGGATCCTATGAATCTGTAATAACATACACGACAGTATTCGCCTAAGGGGTTCCGAGCCTCAAGCCCGTAACAGGACGCACGCACAGGCTTTCGTATTAAACACCCTCACGCAAAGCCACAGCGTCCATTCCGTTTCCTCTGCAGCGTTTGAGGGAGCTGTCTCGCTCGCCCATGGTTCACTCCCGCTGTGCCCAGCGGGAAGCTGCCTCGCACCAGCTCGCTGCCCGGCCCGCTCCCACTGTGCCCAGCGGGCAGATGCCTCGCTCGGCGCCTGGTCCACTCCCGTGCCCAGCGCTCACCGGTATTCTATGCCGGCTCCCAGCGTGTCCCTGTCCACGGCGTGTATTCTCTCTGGCCGAACGTCCAGTACGCCAGAAAGCTCTCTGGAAATCACCTGAAACCGAGGTCGAAGGTCAGTCAGTACGTGGTGAACGCACGTCTCAAACGACGATCTACGGCTTGGGTCGGCCGATTCACAGTTCAGTGGAAGGTCAAGGAGAACCCGCAAAGATAGATGGCATGGCAAAATGAAGTGATCTTTTCGAAAGACCCATTGACTGTGGCGTGGAGATGAACTATATATTGCTGGCAGGCAAGGTTGCTCAACTCTGATAGGTATTACGCCACACGCCCTAAACATTGAGGCTGTACATGTACAGTTAATTTTTGCGAGAACCTACAGATCTTTTTTTAGATTTGGTACGCGTAAGGATCGGAAAATGTACATCGGAAGACATTAACAAGGCTAACAACGAGCAAAACGGGATAGATTCACGAACGGACCTGAACACTACATGAAATCAACCTCGGTTCCATTCACAACACTGCCCTGAGTCCGCTACATGTTTTGTGGCGTTGTGACGTCACAGTGTAAGGCAACAAACGTCAAAGCAGTGACGTCAATCCATTCAATGCCATTCCAAAGCCCGTGTCCGGAAGCCAGGGTCCGTTTACGTGGCGCCGAACGGCAGTCACTCACCGCTGCCCGGTAGGTGGGCACGGGACACTGCTGCTGGGTGGGCCGGCAGTCCGAGGTCACGAACCCCGGCCCGAGGTCATCACTGTCGTCGACCTCTACGGTCAAGGTCGTGGTGGCTGAGCGGCGCGAGGACAGCGGCTGCGCCCGGTCCTGGGGACACGTCAGGTCACCGGCTCAAGGTCAGGAGGTCATCTGAGGCGCAGCTCTGCCTTTAGCCTAGGTATCGGCCTCAGCGTCGGGTTATTAGTGAGACATGTAAGCTAAAGACATTGATTTTTTGTGAAAGATCTGGACTCGGGGAAGGCAGTAGACCTGTTTGATGTCCCGGACACTTGATGTTCTTGCTCTAAATTTGTTCTTGAATACCCTGCCTGGACTCACGTTCGCCACCACGGTCAGGTAGTAGACGTTGGTGGTCTCGAAGTCGAGGGGTCGAGCCACTGTCACCACCCCCTGGTGCGACCGGGCGATGGAGAACCTGAAACAGCGGGTGTCAGTGCACTCGCAGGCTGACAGAATCGCATCATCACCCGTGTATCTTGTTTGAATTATTCCACAGGGGAGACACGTCTGAGAAACATGCAGACATCCAAAAGAAGAATGTAGTTTGATGTACACATACGCGTGCTGCACGCACTTGCTAAACAGGTTTATTAAAACCGATCCTAGAAGCTCTGGACAGGCTGCTCTATTACTTTATCATGAATGTTTCCAAGGCAAATAATGACATCTGGCGGTGACTCCTGAAGTGTGACTTTGGTATCTTACCGTCCGTATCCATCGGTGGCGCCACCATCGCCTGGTACCAGCGAGTACTCTAGCAGCGCATTGATCCCAGCGTCTCTGTCTGTGGCCTCTATGTCACGAAAGATGATATCACCAACGGCCGTATTCTGCAAGAGCACAAAACAAGTGTGGTTTCGCACGAGCTGGTATGCCGAAGTACTCAAAAAGCGTGTTTTCTCCATACACCTGCATTCTGTGGGAAGGCGAACGTGCGCCTGTTGCTCACGGTTACAGCGATTTTTTCGAGCACAGGGAAGTGTGGTGGTTGCGTCACATTTCGTGCAGCATCACTGCCTGCAGCCTACACAGCCAATGCCAGCTTTTGGAGCCACCAGCAGGATGGTCAATTGATAACTCCGTTACCTATTTTATCTGAACATTTTTAACAGGGTGCCATTTGAGAACATGACCCGGAAAGCCTGAACAAAACGTTGTGAGATACGTTGGGGTACCGCGCTAAGTACTGTTCTAGTGTCCCGGATGTAGGTGAAGGGTGCGTCACGGGACAGGTTTATTTCTTATGAGCCCCCACCGTATCACTCGGAGCTAGTTTTTGTCGCATTGCTGATATGTCAGCGGAACAAAAGCGAAACTCCAAAAAGAACCACGCGTCATGCAGGTTTTTGCCTCGGGATTTTGGCTCATGGTAGCCTGAATACCTGCGGGGTAACTTCAACTGCAGGGCTCAGGAATAAAAGTCAAACAGGACTCGATAATTGTAAGCTCACAAATCTTGCGCCACAAACGGCTTCTTGCCATGCTTTAGGTTCGGGGCACGGTTCGCTACCAAACGCCAGCACACTTCTGAATTCAGTTATGCACCACTATTACAACAAAAGGTATCATGGACTTGTTCAGTGTTAGCGAAAACAATAACAATCCGAAAGAACAGGGAATCATTATATCGTCGAGTAATGACGTCATCGTGAATAAACAAGACAGTCCTGAAGCCACTTCCGTCCGCGGATGTAGACGTGATAACACGTAAATCTCACAAGGCGAAGACGAATCAGCGGTGCTTAATGTGAAGTGGGACAGCCTGTCCATGCTTAGATTGGCTGGAATTAGAGTCCTTTCGGCCAGTAATGACCCCTTCAGGGCTATGGGACTGGGGATATGGGATAATGGTTGGGCAGAACCGCGCGCATCTCCGCCGAGACTCATCCCTCATCGTGACCCTTATACGTGGAATGCACTCGGGCTTGGATAACGGGGCGTCGCAAGGATGCAGGATGAAGCGAGAATGGGGAAAGTACGGCGAGTAATGCCCACGTTGTCCACATTCCACCTGTCTATCCATCACTGAATGTGAGAGCCGTACGGGAGCATTGAGGACCTTTGCTAGCCGATCCTACGCCTTGATCAGCATGCCGTCTCCCGGCATCAACACCGCCGCGCGCAAAAGCCGCGTACGCCTTGATCAGCATACCGCCTCCCGGCATCAACACCGCCGCGCGCAAAAGCCGCGTACGCCTTGATCAGCATACCGCCTCCCGGCATCAACACCGCCGCGCGCAAAAGCCGCGTTCATGAACCCTGGTCAGCTAACAGGCCCACCGCTGGCGGACAAAGGCACGCATCTATAGCCGATCGCCTTCGGCGCATGGGCCTTCCTGCCGACAAGTTCCGGCCGGCGCCGCTAGGGGCGCGCGCGTCGGCTGTCAGCTGGTGTCAGCTGATGGCTGATCAGGTCAGCGGTCGGCGGCCGCGGACGGAATTGGTGACGTCGAGTGAGACGGATGAGCGTGCGTCCGGGAGCAGTGAGAAGGTGGACAGATGCGCGTCGGGGAATGGTGCCGACAAACCTCGAACAGCATCACACAGCACTTCGGCTACGGCGTTGTCATCATCCCGGCGATTGTGTAGTCTTCTTACCGGACATTTGTACTAAAACTGTAGCTAACTAGCTGTCCGACTCAAAATTGTGCGGCACTGGGGCCCATAAGACAGCTTGTGATCTATCCCGGGGCAAAAAAGCGTATGGTTGTGCAGACTTTGTAAACAACGCTCTTGGTAGGGATCCCGGATGATACTCGGAAAACCTCGGCCAAGGATTAAAGACGAACATCCACCTTTCTCATCTGAAGGATGTCCATGTTATGACCGAAACAGTGACATTGGGTCGGTTCGTTTGAGAGCTGGGAATCCCATAAACCACTCAACGGATTAAGTCCCGCGATTCCATGGGCTGTCGTCACCAGCAGCCAGGGAGCCGTCCAATCAAAGATATCTGCAGCCATACCGCTTACATCGACAATCCAGCCGAGGAAAGCCGTCAGAAGTCTGTGCTATGCTTCTAAAGTAGCCAGATTAGCTTCGCTTGGCCTTTCACCGCGGGGTAAGAATCACCTCAAATGTCCCGAATCCCACCACTTTGAATGTTGCCGACATCCAACCAGGCATCTGTGCCCATCGGCGCATCTCAGCTGTATGGCACCACTAACACTTTAATCTGCCTTCAAATGAAGGCTTGTATTGAAAAACTACATTACGTTTAGGAACAAGCTTATTTTTAGTCTGTCGCCGTCTTCCCAAACTGTCAGGCGTTTTCAACCGCGATGTACTTACGCTTGGCGAATCATTCAGTGTAATTGCTGTTTTCCACTCACTCCAGCATAAACCCTGCGATGCTGCATGATCAGAAAGAGACAAAACCGATGCCACGTCCAACAAAAAAACACCGAAGATTCAAACGTTCCTTTTAAGGGAGTCTTAAAGACATCTAGAAGCCAACGAGATACCACAGTCAGTCGTGTTTGTCATCCGCACCGATGCGGTGATCGCGGCGATTGCGGCGATTGCGGCGAACGCCGGCCCCAAACGTCGCCACTGACCGCGAGGCGGTGTCGCCGAGGCAGTGGGAGTCCGGTCTGCGGTGGTGGGTTTACCGGCGGCGGTGTGCGGTGTCGGACCGATGATCGGGGCGCTACTCCTCGCAAGGAGAGGGCTGAGAGGGCGGGGAAAGTCAAGAAAAAGAGCGAGAGAGCGAGCGAGCCAGAGAGCCAGAGAGCCGGGGAGCCGGAGAACCAGAGAGCCAGAGAGCCGGAGAGCCGAGAGCCCGAGAGCCTGAGAGCCAGGGGGCCAAAGAGTCAGAGAGTTAGAGAGTCAGAGAGTCAGAGAGTCAGAGAGTCAGAGAGCCAGCGAGCCAGAGAGAGAAAGAGAGAGAGAGAGAGAGAGGGAGAGAGAGAGAAAGAGAGAGAAAGAGAGAGAGACAGAGAGGGAGAGAGAGAGAGGGAGAGAGAGAGGGAGGGAGACGGAGGTGTCACGGCTCAAGGCGACAATGATGGGTAAATTTATTTGAACAGCAAATATATAACACTATAAAAATAGCGCATGAAAAGGGGTGAGCAAAATAGGCACGTGCATCAGACAAAAGAGAAGGATGATTAGATGGGGGCGGGAGATCATTAGAAGAAGACCCATAACGATGAATGGTTCCAGAGCAGCTATATCTCACTTCGTAGCTGAAGTAACCAACGACGCTGTAGTACAAGGACGTTTACGCCATAACAGATCTTGAAACATCGTTTGAAACCGTGACCATCTGGCCGTGCCCATTGCCACACTGACCATCACCGCTCAAAATCACATCGGGTTTCCCAACAGCAAGGACGGGGATGAGGGTGGCTGGTCAGGGCTTTCTTACCCATCGATGAAAGCAGAGCTCGAGCAGACCTCAGGGTGTGAGGCCAGTGAATCAGAGTGCACACAGTGTATCAAAGTACATAAGAATGTGCAGATTGTTTCAAAATGCATCAGTTACCCCAGCGCACCAAATTAAGTTGACCACCCGCTACCTTGACCAAGTGCCCCCTTGATCGACTTCAGCACAGCACCTACCGCCTTTTTTCGGCGGCTCACGTGGCGTCTAATCGTCGATGGCGAGTATCTCCCTGGACGGTACGCGTGCGTGCGCCAGAAACAGAGAGCGTTCGTCACGGCCGGCCGACAGCTCAGTGACGCCGCGGCAGGGCCGTGACGCACCTCGGCGCGCGCGCGCCCGTGACGCACCGATGGTGATGACCAGCCGAAAGTTACGCGTTATGCGTTACAACACGCCCTGTGTTCGGGCCGGCTTGATGCCAGGTGGATTGTGTGACGTTGCTGGGGTGGTGGAGGTGACGTCACGAATCGTGGTGTTATCCTCGCCTGTATTGGTGCGCTGTTCATTCCAACAAATTTATCACCAGCATCGTATTCTGGGCAGGAGATAGCATGTCCCCAAGCAATGCCGGAGGAATAAAAACATTGTACGCATGCATGGCCACCCTCAAGGAACACGTCTTAAAGACATCGCGTCTTACGATGGCAGCAGTTTTTCACCTGGCCAAGCATTACATAAATGCCTTAATGCACCAACCATATGAACGCCCACCCATGTGGGGGTATGTGACCATAGCACGGTCGGACACCTCCACATGCGCGTGTAGTGGACATACCTCGGGGACACGGGTTCGGTACGGTAACCGGACGAACTCCGGGGTGTTGTCGTTGATGTCCGTGACCCGGACTATGACTGGGATGGTCTTGCGGTACCCGCTGGCTCGCACCTGGCACGACACCTGTGGACAGAGGTCGCAAGGTCATTCCGTGACCCGGCTTAGGCACGCGTGCCGCGGCAACGGTGCAGACGTCACGGACGTCACGGTTCGGGCGTCACGTGACGTCACGTGACGTCAAGTGACGTTCACGTGGCGTCACGGCGGAGGAACGTTTGCCTCTTGTAGCACCTTCGGGGGATGTTCACAGCCATCTTTGCTTTGCGAGGGGAACTGCACTCCCAGTTATTTGCATCGCAGTTGCATGTGTTGTTCACATGTGTGAAAGGGACCAGCGAGCTCGGCATGCGAATAAAATAACCCGTCTGATGTCCGTCGTTGTCTAATTACCTGCAGCGCCAACAGTCCAACTATCGTGTCTCATTAAGCTGACGACTTACCGATTCAGCATGCTTCTCATTACCAACTCATCCATTGTCACTCAGAGTCGGAATACAGGTCGAAAACAAAGGCAGATAACGCCGATTTGCCGCGCGTTACCAGCCGGCTCTGAGATGACACTGGGTCTGGCTCCAGCAAAAACTCGCTGGCCTTCGCTGGGTGTTCTCCCCCGTCACCAGTCCACCGAAAGTGGTCTAAACTCGCAAATGAAAGCCGACAGACCAGAGCTGAGGCACTGGTGCTGGTGCACTGGTGAACTGGTGCACTGGAGAAGCACTGAAGCACCGGTGCTGGAAAACGGCCAAATAACGCTTACGTTGCTCTCTCCAGGTGAATGGCAGCGGGGGGGGGGGGGGGGGCTTCGGCACTCACTAAAACTCGGAGCGTGACATCATTATCCTGTGACTTTCGACGTGCCCTCCCAACATCGATTGGTTTCCTGGGTCTCTTTTCATGTTCCGGTTTTTCCAGTTTTTGTTCATTTTTTATCTTCAGCTTTACGCGCAGGGCCACAGCACTTATGTGAAAAGCAGCCCTTGGAGGCTGGTTCCCCGTCTCATGTCAGGGCAACATGGACTTAAGGATAATCGCGTAGAGCCTTCCATGATCCCTAGACGAGTAACGGAATTATTTTTACCTGCTTCAGCTACGAGCGGCCCTAATCTGTGTAGAAAGGATCGGTGTGCCATTACTGGGAACGCACTCAAGGAGCCCATGAAGCAAAACCGATGCATTCTGGGCACTCCACGTTAAGTACATTTATATTTAGAACTCGAAAATTTAAGTCAAAACATCGGGATTGACGATATTTGTGGTGTCTGGCTGGCGCGTTGTGCTTGCCTTTGCCTTCGTGACCAGTCATCCCCAGCACTTGATAAAGAAAATCACTTCCATTCTCGGAGACCCTTTTCATTTTCGGAACAGGAATCCACTGCATTTGCATTCCCGTTAAATAAAACAAGCGTTCCGTTAACTCACTCTCGCACAAACAGAGACGGCTCACCTACGATGCAGTAAGGAACATTCAACAGATGGTTGAACCCCACCACCATCGGCAGTGAAGGCTCAGTAGGGGCCAGCTAACAAGTGGCTCATCAGTAGCGGCGAGCTATCCACGGTCACGGGTCGTTGGCTTCGAGAACTCATGCTAAGGAGTCAGCCGAGACCGAAGCGACGCGTAGCTCAACGGAGCGGAACAATGACTGCGCGGTTGAATGACGCTCGAAGGGAATCAGACAGCGAAAAACACGGCGCCAGCCGTAGCTAGCGAGTACGCAGGCCACGGCTGGACCCGAAACCCTTCAGCCGTCCAGTGACCTTTGCTGACCTTTTGCGCGTCCCAACCGCGATGGCCATAAGATATCGATGGGAAATGTGAAGTCTGCTGAGAGATCTGCCACGGAGCCCGTAGAGTCTTCCGCACGCCGCCATGACCATATTGATTCGTACGTTAATATTTAGTTTATTTATTTTCACTAAGCCGAGTAGTGTATAGTGGGGTGGTACTTTGTTACCCCTCAAACGTGGCTGAGATTTGTTCCGTAGTCGCTGTCGGCAGCAGACAAGGACGCTGCGTGAAACGTCTCGCTGTCATTGGTTGCAATCTATCAGCCGTCGCGTGCGATGCAGCCTCTGTGGTTCATGCTTTATGTATGCACTTCCGTAGAGCATCTGGGGTCCGACATGCAGAGCGGATTCGTAAACAAGCAGCATGAAAATGAAAGCTGTCTGCACCTTCTGGCTCACCTCAGAAGAAGCGGCAGCGAGCTGAAAGCAATTCCCAACAGGAATGCCCATGGATCATAGTGTTAAGGCACTGTCTTAACCAGCATGGAAAGGCACATACCTCGCTAATTGTTTCCATCAGTCAGACACCCAGCAGCAGGGCAAGCTGCAAAACCACACGCAACGCGCTCAATCGGTTCCTGACAGATTGTTTAGAGCAAAACCAAGGTCGGCGTTCTCAAAGAAATTACAGGTTCTGACCATGCTCTAAGAGGCACGCACAGGTGTGCACGACAGTCCGTGTGAATAACAACTTCCCAATCTAATTAAGCTTCTCAAGCTTCCCAGAAGCTGTCAGCTCGCGAGGCATAGCATGCTTAGCACTCACCCTGAGGACAATGGAGCTTAGGTCGCTGGCATCCCTGTCGAGAGGTGACAGCAGGTACAGCGACTTCCCCTCCAGTCGGAAGTAATTGGTCGCGTCCGGCAGAAGAGACAGCGTGATCTCCTCGACGGATCCGTCTATTGGCAACTCCCGAGGGGAGGTCAGTTGATCTGTCTCTGAAAACAAGCGCGAGTGCTGGTCAGGTACCATGGCCGTTACAGCGAATCTAGAAATGCGAGATGAAACAATCGCGAAATTGTTTGCATTGGCTGATTCAACTCTCGAACATTCATTCATCGCTTCGTAGCTTACTTTGCATACTTGAACTAGAAACCGCAAAACACGAGATTCAACCGCTATCTTCGTGTTGCGCTAACTCCGCAAAACCTGTACCGCAAAGCAATCGGAGAAAGCTTTCGCTGATGGCATCTTACCTTCGCCCAGACTCTCCATCACGTCAACAATGACGACATTTTCCGACGACTGGACGTCACATACTGAAACACAGATCCATTCATCATTCACGTGATCTATCAGGATCACGTGATCTATCAGGGTCACGTGACCTATCAGGGTCACAGACGAAGCGGCGCCCAGTGAAACCAACGGGGTCATGCGGGGTCAAGCGCTCGCGACACACGGCACGAATTCAGCTGGGTCACGTGGGAAAGTCGGCGCTCGTGATTGGGCGATTTCTGAAATATGGAACCCACGTGACAGGACCATTGGCGCGGGCTAAACACACGATTTGACCGGTTTATACGAGGTGCACAAGTCTGGAAGCACCCGTCTGGCTGCAGAACACTCGTGAAGTATGATATTGAAGCACGCATCCAAAAGCATGATCTGGGACTAACTGTAGGTGCAACATGCATGCACTAACAATGGGAAAACATGTTGTTCCCAGCTTCAAGCTATTATAATCTTCAGCATTTTTCTATTTCTCAGTCTGTTTTCCAGTTCGGTGGAATTTCTAGCTCTCTTCGTCAACAAGTCCCATAATCACCAAAGCATCGCACGTCTAATCTCTCCAGCAACACTTTTACTGGGGACTTTGGACATGTCAACTGATGGGGCTATTTCGGGACATTTATCAGTAACTAGTGTCTACAGATAATCCTGTAAACATATGACGCGGACAGCGGTATTTATCCGTGACTCTCGCACGTGTCAAACTCGATCTTCTTTCCGCGTTCCATTAGTTTTGGTATAAGACTTGAAATCGTGATTGCCACTGTAAAGTATGATACAAGTTTCATTCTCGGTGCATTGCTCGCGACTGTGTGTTGTGAACAAACACACCTGCCCTGTTTTGTTTTTTTTTCAAATATATGCAATTAAACAACTACGTAAGATGTTAAGCACAATTACGAGGAACATTATGTATATAGATAAGACAACAATAATAGCCGTATTCCTCGCAGAGCAGCCAGTTTTAATAATTTTCACCCTTTTCTCCATTTTCCTGGTTATTCTACACAACGAAACAACTGAATTGAAAAAAAACACCTAAATTCAGCGTCACACACAGAGACAGAGGCGGCGAGGCGGAGCAATTCATCGGAAGTCGGCCACCGTTCCAGCCCACGAAGCACCGAAGCCCGGCACCCTCTCGTAAGCAAAGCCCATTGGAAGCCGGCCCCTCGAGCGGCGAAACCGCCGCCGTTTGTGCACCGCCAGTCGGGCGTCGCCACCGGCGACCGGCCAGCCGACCGGCCGGCTCGAGCCAGGCTTGACCTCCGTGACCTCTGTGTTGCCTGGCGGAGCCATGCGCGCGCGCCAAGTGTGCCGATCTCGGCGCGCGGTTTCGCCGCGGTGGTCACGTGGGGCGGCTGTCCCGTCACCGCGCACGACTCCGTCCCAAGGCGGGAAAAATCGTACGCCGGTCCCACGTGCAGAGAATGGGTTGGGTTTCCACGACAATTTTCGGCGTCTTGGAAGCGTGAGCTGTTTTGTGCTTAACGACTGGGGTTGTGCAGCAGGCGCTGGCATGGCAGCACACTGCCCCGTCATCTTCCCATCGCGTGAGATCGACACGTCTGTTGCGAGCTGGGAGAATCATTTCGGACAGAGGGTCTCACGGGAATCACATTTCGAACAGTTCTGGACATTGGTCCTCTTGTGGGCCTCTTTGGTGGCTTAGAACGCCAAACAATGTTGCACAGTCGATAATGATCGACGCCTCACCAGTTGACACATAAAATGATCAATCATGTTGATTTCTCCCGGAGCGCGGAGAGCCATATCAGCTTATCAGAGGCTGGGGACGGGATGCCATGTTACACAACTCAGTAACGCTCAATAAACCGCTATTCGCCTAAAATGGTCAGGCGAAAACTCTATATCAAACGATCAATATATCAGCGATCAGTTCATGTCAGTTCAGCGATCAGCGATCAGTTCATAACAAATAATCAAACGAAAGCGCCACCGGTGAAACCCGCCGTCGACTGTGGGCTCATAATTGTAGCCGCAGTCACACATGACCGAGAAGTACAAATGCTCACTCAAAGATCAGTATACACGCTGATGTTTGTATACTTTTTGTTGTGTTTTGCAAGACATGACTGCCGCCCTCACACTCTTAACACACCAAACGCGTTACACAAACTTAACAAGCCTCTGCAATGACAACCGATTGGCTAGAACTGATCGTTGAGCACAGTTTCCCGTCGTTTTCGTGAATTGCGTTGTTTCAGAAGTCGGAGCGTTTGAAAGTTATGTGGAAGGAATGAGTTTGCGGTCCTTCCTTGTCAGCGCAGTTTGTGAAGCACCGGACTTGCAATCAGAAATCCCCGGTTAGAACCCCAGCAATTCCAGTGACAGAATTTGGGTTGTGATGCGTACACTGCTGAAAGCTAAGCATCATCCAGTTCCGTTCAGAACTCAATAGCACCTGACGACGGCCAGAGAGTTAACTTGCCGGTACGTTGTGACATGCTTACACACCAGACAATGACGATAGCCTGAGCCATCTTGCCAGCTGTGATACTGATACGTCGTCTCAATCCTTCTGCAAAACTACACATCGCTCAAAGTTCTGGAACAAACTTTACAATGAAGACGATGAGTGGACAGAAGACGTCGGAAATTGAAGAACAGAGCACCAGCTTAATGTCACCAATTTCAATACGGTACATGTCACGACGGACGCAACAAATAACCGCAAAAACACATGTATTCAAAAAGGGAGAGCTAATGATTTGTTAAACAAAATGCAGAGTCAAAGGCATAATCGAACAGATTCAAAAAACATAAAATGAAAAAAAAACATAAAAAAGAACAGTTCAGAACGGTGGGTCAAAAGTCGCATTACGTAAATTCCATTTAACAGCCTTCCTGCGGTTTTGACTTCCGCTTGCCCTCTTGCCTGCGTGATCACGACAGACCACGACAGAGCTGGAAGAGCCGTGGATAGGCAACGACAGACCACAACAGAGCTAGAAGAACCGTAGACTACGCCACGACGGACCACGACAGACCACGACAGACCACGACAGACCACGACAGAACACGACAGAACACGGCAGACCATGACAGACTACGACAGACCACGACAGACTACGACAGACCACGACATACCACGGCAGACCACGACAGACCACGGCAGACCTAGAAGAGCCGTGAACAGACTACGACAAACCCCAACAGACCACGGCAGACCACGACAGACCACGTCAGAGCTAGACGAGCCGTAGACGGGCCATGACCTGCGGCCGTTCTCTCCCGCTGCGGTCCGGCCTGCCCGCGCGGCCCGGATCCGCCCCAGTAACACAGATCGGCCCAAAACCTGTTCCCTGTGACCCCGGGTCTCGGCGACGGCGGAGGATCGTGGAACGGACCGGCCCGGCTGTGTCTGCGCCACCGACGCACACTTGCACGCTGCATGCATACTGCACGGGACTTGCAAGCGTGCGTATTCTGCCAGGAACGCACGTGACAGGACTCCCGAGTCTTTTTCCCGAGTCAAGAGTCCTGCAGCGTGACTCTTCCGTGACTGCGCAGGAGATCCCCGGTTAGGACCGCCAGCCGGGCAGGCCGTCGGGAGACGCGCAACAGAATCGCACATCTCATCGGAAACGGTGGAGCTTTCTGGGCAGCGCGGCTGTGCAACGACGTCTGCCTACAGTTCACCGACTTCAGATTAGGACTTGGCTGACGATGTGTGACTGGCTGCAAGTCGGGCGAGTCTAAACTAAGACTGCCACTGTTAAGCCATCACTGGCTCTAGGTTATCACCCTCAAACTCCTGTGTTCATTTCATCTGTAATCCCACTGCAGTGCAGAGCAGCTCTCTCCAGCACAACTGTACGCGTCACCGTCTTTTGGGGGCAACGCCAGCCTCTAATCTGCTGAGCATTGTAAGGCTGGCTTTGGCGCGTGCCAGTGCGGGAAGTCGCACCACTTACACATTCCAGGCGTGACCTACTGCAACATGCCTGCAATTAGGCTGCAACACGCTATTTATAGGGCTTCTAGTTGTTTTCCGCTCCGTGAGCGTGGCTACCGCACAAAATTTCTTCAGCTGCATTCTGAAGCAAGCTGACAGTGCCTGTCTGCAGATCTGTAGGGAATGTGGAATCCAGGAAGGGGGGGGGGGGTGGAATTCATACCATGCAAAACACAACAAAAACTATGCAGACATCAGCGTGCTCGATGATCTTTGAGTGAGTATTTGTACTTCTCGGCAATATCTGATTGTGGCTACAATAGTGAGCGGACAGTCGAGGGTGGGTTTCACCGGTGGCGCTTTCGCTTGATTATTTTAGGCGAATAAAACAACGGTGCTCATTAGATAATCGATCGCCCACCAGGGGTGTCGCCAGGGGTGTCACCATGGTTGTCACCTGGGGTGTTACCAGGGGTGTTACCAGGGTTGTTACCAGCGGTGTCGCCAGGGGTGTCACCAGGGCTGTCGCCAGGGGTGTCATTAGGGGTGTTACCAGGGGTGTTACCAGGGGTGTCACCAGCGGTGTCGCCAGGGGTGTCACCAGCTGTGTCGCCGGGGGTGTCACCAGCTGTGTCGCCGGGGGTGTCACCAGCTGTGTCGCCGGGGGTGTCACCAGCTGTGTCGCCAGAGTTCGAGGCCCGGAGAGCAAACACGAGCTCTGGTTTTAGTTATAAGGTCTTGCTCTAGTTCTGCTTCTAGGCCAAACTGGCGCTGTGGGTGTGAGCAAGCCGTTCATTTCGGCGGCTTAACGTGAATGACATCGTCAACGCCACCAGAGGGGCAACGCAAGGTAGGACCACAGCTCTGTTCCCTCCCCCGCCCCCTCCCCTCTCTTCCCCCCCCCCCCCATTGGCTTACCCGATAGCAGCCTATTAGGCTGTTTCGAATCGCAGCCGCTTATGAGCATCGAGTCACGTCGGACACTACGTCTGAGTTGCCACTGCAGACGTAAACGTGAGCCCAAGTCCGGCCGGACTTTGATTGAAATCAACGGCTCACGACTTTTTGGAGCGCGTGGGAATTGGGCCCGAGAACTCACATATTCCGCACTACTGGAGTGAAGGCCCAGACTCGGGATACTACCGAATTGTTCGGTATTAAGCTCAGACTAAACGCAACATAAAGCAAACCTCCTTCTTCGTCGTCATCATTGGGGCTTTACGACGCACTCAGCTGCTGAGGCTATATGGCATCAGCTGTCTCTCACCCTGGCAGGAAGAGCGGGCACGGTGAGGAATCGGACCAGGTATCTTTGGTGCCCCAGACGCGCAGTGGTTAACGCAAACGCGTCAACATTTACACTACCGGCACTTCAAAGCCCTTTGTCATTTCACTAATCACGTTTCTAAGTCACTGGCTTAACCGCAGTCACAACTCACAATGAATCGCCCTTGACACCTTCGCTAAGTAGCGCTGAGCACTTGAAGCCAGCGCTGGCCAGGCCAAGCCAGCTTTACGTCATTTTAGGATTGTTATCCCTTTGATCTCTATCCCTGACAATGTGATGCGGGACTCACCCTATCGCGAGGGCCTCATGAACATCTGACGACATCGAAATCAAGACTGCATAGGATGCACTGGGACTCGGGCTCAACCCTAGTGCTTACACTAAAGCTAAAGTTACGTGTGGTGAAACTGAAAAAGGCTCGACCCACCTTGTGCTTTTCGCACCTAGAAAATTGGATGGGGACATAAATTGGATGGGAAACTTTCCATTTCTCACGTTGCGATACTTCAGAAGAAAACAATTCGTGCTTGAGCTATCACGCAAATATCTACAAACTTAAACAGCTTAACCTTTCATGCACTTCTCTTCTTGCTGTAAACCCGCAGCACGCTCCCATCAGTCCTTGCAAAGATATTAGCTTCTAGAAAAGGTGACACTCGGGCGGAGCCAGCTGGCTTAAGCTGGGGATGTTCCCAGTACTTAAGTCAGCTGCACACGGACTGCGGCTCTGTTCGCTAAAAAGGCACGCTGGATGGAAGATCAGTGATGGGTGAAGCACGCACGCAAAATTGTCGAAAGCGATGCTAATCAACAACTTACAGCACAACCAAGACGCAGCGTTGTTCGTCATTCTCAAAGCGCAAGGACTTAATCGATCTTCACTGGCTCATTGGAGGTTATTACTCACGTTCTGGTGTGGCGAGGTGCGTGCAGAAGAGCACGTAGATTGCCGTTATCAGAGCCCGCTCCGCGGCGCGCCCGTGGGAGCCGCCAGCCATCCTGCAACAGAATCACCACCGTCAGCGCGTGAGTCACGACTAGAAGACGCTCGTGACCGTGGCTTGAAGACGCTCGTGACTTGCCGCTCGTGAGGAGGAGAGATGGCTTGTGCGACTCAGGGGCAACGTAAACGTGTGCTTTTCTGAGAGCCAAGAAGGCGTTTTTAAAATTACTAGCACGTTGGTAGCTAAATATAGAAACGTTGCGCTAATATTGGCAGCGCTTAGAATCACATCCGGAAGGGAGCATCAATTAATTTTGTGTTCTCTGCAAGCAGAAATATCCGTGTTTAATCAGACTGTGCTGCATTATGCATGGCAGGCATCGAAACACTGAAAAGCGAGAGAAATGAGAATGCGATAATCGTAAACACAGATCGACTCGTTTAGCGGTCCGCCGCGCCGACCTGTCTCGCACAGCAGGTTGTTACCATTCCCGCGAGATCGTGACCATACCGGTGACCCAAATCCCTCCTGTCCGATTTCCGCCGTTCCCACTACACAAACGCCAGCGCTCCGCATGGGGCGTTTTCAGCAGGCCGACATTGTCGCTGAGAACCTGACGAGACCCAGATGGGGGGGGGGGGGGGGGCGTGACGGCCAGGCGTCTTAACGTTAAGGCAAATCACGGTGCTTAGAGCCGTTGGAGGCTTATTTGCAGCGTACAGATCACCTGCTGCAAAGGCTTTTGCAAAGGTCGTCGACCCGCCCGGTCTCTCTAACGTGCAAGACGATCCACACCATCGATACGTGCCGACCGCAGCTGGTTGTCGAGATAGGTCAACATATAGATGTAGGTCAACGGAGGTCAGCCACGGAGGCTCGCCTCAGAGGTGCCGAAATGTTTGCTTCGACGATAACCAAGGCTACGCACAGCCGTCGGAAATATATTTAACGGGACATGCACGGTGGCCGGAAACACTAACACGAGCCATTCAGAGGCGTGGGGTCGGTACGGGAAAGCTGCACTTGCCGGTAAATACTGGCGAGGGCGCGTCTCAAGCGACAAGGACAGGAAGACAGCTAAACAAAATGTGTTCCGGCCAGACATTTTATCGTGCTGGTGCATGTGTACACCACGAAATGGTAGTGCACCAAGGTCTATGGAGAATCTGGACCGTTTCACTCAGACTCTTCCGCCCGGGAAGCAATTACAGCAGCGTTGTGCATACACCGGAACATCCGGTATCCGATCAGCTATTACCAACGCGCCGTCACAGTGCACCGGGGCCATCTCGCCGCGTGCTGACCCTCGCACCAGCACGGTACACCGGAACAGTTCGATCGCCGAGCGGGCCGGCCCACAGCTGCCAATACCGCACTTCCGGCCCCTCCCCCTCCCCTCCCACGCTGGCACTCCACCCACCAGCGCGCGGTCCGGGCCACATAATAGGTCGGTGTCGCAACGGCTCTCCACGCGAGCCGCGGCAGCGCCATGAGCCGCGGTGGACCATTGTTTCGAGCGGTCTCGGAGCCGGGGTCTGAATCAGGGCAGCTCAGTGGATCAGAGCCAGAGTCTGCATCAGTACAGGGCCGTCGGTCAGAGGACAGGGATGGGGAAACGCTGTGAGCGCAATGCGCAGCTTAAGGGCAGTGTGTTTGCTAGGTGCCACACGAATTATAAGCCATCTGGTCATCGCACGCAAAATCTCGCGCTGTGTCCAATCTCCGAAGGCTCGACCCCTGACTCTTGACCCGGCCGAAGATATTCGGAGGTCCCGGAGCTCGGGGTAACCGACAGGTGTCTGCCTGGTGCCGGTGGGTCAAACAGTCGGTGCAGGACGGCTCTTGGCCTAACCGCGGCCTAACCCCGGCTCGGCCGACGCTAGGAGGGCCTAACCGCGGCATGGGGCCGCGGGCCGTGCTGCATTGTTGCAAAGCGGCGGGTGAGAGTATGGCGTTGCAAGCATACTGCATGCTTGCTGGTGCCAGTTGTCGCGAACTCTTTGACATGCCACCAAACCGCTGTTCAGCCTAAAAATTTGCAAGCTGCACTGAACGGGCACATACGGGTACCTTGCTGGGAGGCCATTTGGAACTGACTCCGTGCCCGTTTCAACTAGGGTGCAACGGAATGCGCATCAGCGATTGGAAAACAGATTTTTACTACCGGACAAGCAGCTGTCTCATTCATCAGCTGAGGACATTCTACTCCCAAACGAAATCAGCTTATGCATGACCTTAAACACTGCTTACTTCCTACGTCAGTTGGGATTCAAGGGAAAAATGTTGGATGAGCCTGCGATCTGTGTTTGTAATACTGTAACGCGTAACCACGAAGCGTTACAATACTCCCTTGCCGCATTCTGTGGCGTGTGCTGGTCACACCCTTACATCGGGCAAGCTTGCAATCCGTTAACAGCTAGCGTGATATGCATGCACGTTTGTGGATCCAACCCAACAATCTACATTCCGAAAAGGCTGTTATTCGAAACCGTGGAATCTTGTTGGTGGCTGCCGTTCAAAACACGATGCTCTGCGGCGGACGTTTGAGGAAGGGGCTTTGAGCCACAGCACCCCGCTTCTGTAGCGCACAAACCCGCTCCCTCCCCAATAATCGCGCGTTTCAATCGCGTGTTTTCGCTCGACGCAGTGCCTGAGTTCGCCAATGCCTGCACCCAGCTTCGCTAAGCCCTGTGTTTGCGGGACAACTCAATCGCGAGACACGCTCGCGCGTCGCGCCACCACGCTGTCACGCGGCGTGACGGCGTAGCAGCGTGACTGCGTGACGGGTCCGGCGGCGGTCGGCGGCGGCTGACACAGTTTGCTTCCGGTGCCGGCCGCCGCCGCTACCGCAGACAATGGCATCCGCGCCCCACGACCGCGAGCCGTGGATGGCAGAGCACCGATGCAGTCGCGGCACGTGGGGAGGCGCAAAAACAAGGAGGCAGAGAGCGCCAACCAGACGGCTGGGCCGGAGCCGACCAAACCGGGCCGGTCTAGCCGACGGTGGAGTGTTTTGCCCTCGGGCCTCATGCTGACCTACTTCTGCCCGGTGCCGGTCGGAGGGGCGGCCCGGCCCCTCTGTGGGGTGGGGTGCGGGAGTGTCTGAAGTGATGGGCGTTATGCCACGCCGTCGTCCGTCCAAATAGTCATCCGCTCGGCATGAGGTACAACGGCCCATGGCAATCACACGTCGCCTGGATGCGGCCAAGCGTATGACTGGTTGCTACTTCTGGTGTTGTCAAGCATGGTTTCTGTCGGGTGGTCTCAAACTGCGTTGTTTACGCTCCGACAGAGCTCCACCGCTGACGTTATGGGTCAAAAGGATTCCCACTAAGCTCGAGGCGCCAACGAGTTACAGAGTAAAGACCCTTGGCGCGTTTGATTGAAAATCGAATTCGGGACAACATCTATAAACTGCAAATATCGAAATGAAATGGAACACACAGAGGACCATGTAAAGCCGCTGCACACCGGACCAGAGCGCATGACACAAGCTAATAACAAAAAAGTTAGATAATAGACAGTTTTGTGAGTCTGACGCAGATCTCAGTAGTGTGACGCCTTAATGCCAGTTGTCACATGCAGCGAAACTTACTGTAATATTACTCATTTATGACTTACTGTTATGCCGTGATCATACCTTACTCTTTACCAACAACAATTCAATCCCACGTCTGGCGTCATCACTATTTCCCTATGACACCATGAATGTCTTTCTATGCCAAGGGGCAGTGTGGGGAACTCACTAACTGCTGGCCGGGCCAAGGATTTAGCAGACGGCCTGCAAAGGGTATTGTCGATGACGAGGCCTTCGCAAAGGTCATGCAGCACCAGCCATACGGGAAAGGCGTAATGAGGTCAAACCCCGGTTCCGCAATGCTTTGAATCGAATGGCAATCTATGACTAAGAGTTGGTAATTGCGGGGAATATATCCCGCGTCTGATTGGCCAACAGAAATGACGGAATTTCAGTGAAGGTCATCCTACTGCCATGTTTGTTCAAGACCGCTGTGATGATTCCAGCATCCAGCAAGAGAACATGTCAGCAACTGAACACTGAACAACACTGAACGGAAACGAGGCTAGAGCGAGCTCTGATCGGAAAATTATCGCTCTTTTGCGTGCAAGCAGAGGCATGCATCTCTACATCTTCAGTAGCAAAAGGCATGCAATATTTACTCACTGCGTGTATGACATGTTTTGTTTGATGACGCTCGATTAGAATTCAGATGATCCGATCTTGTTCAAACTGATCGATTCGAACTTTGGGTTATTGTTCAAGTTACACACAGACACATACCCTCAGCCCATCTGCTTTTGAAAACACTTTTATCGAGCGGAACGCCTAGCCTCATAACGTTATGAAAGCCATCAAAACACATCCGTGATGATTATGCCTGAGTGCGCTCCTGCTCACACGCGAACCAAATATGGTGCTCATGGGCGACAGTGAGAGAGGGGAAGGGGTTACATATGCGGGCCTCGCAGATTATGAGCTCAGGTTGATCCGCCGGCCCAGTTGGCTGTTGGTCTAGATATCGAAACACCGTGAAAGGATTAAAGTGACAACGTCATGCCCGGCAGGGGCGGCTCCAGGTTGTGAGCAGTGGGGGGGGGGGGGGGGGTGATGTTTACTAGTTGCTTCGGGCAGGGGCTGTACACCACACCCGGTACCAGACTGTGAGCAGTGGGGGAGTAATGTTTACTTGCTGCTTCGGGCAGGGGCTGTACACCACATCCGGCACCAGGCTATGAGCAGTGGGGAGTGATATTTACTGGGGACGTCACGTTTAGACGCGGGTTTGAGCGTTGCGCTTAGCTATTAGGGTCTACGATGTTCCGTAGACCGACGCGTGTGCCGGGCTTCAATGCAGCAAGAAATGGATGGATGACAACAGGTTCCAGGCCTTTTAAAACATGATGTCAAGTGGTGAGTGAGAGGTTTGATGAGAAGGCTCTCATTTGGTCTATAAATGAATATCTGGGGATACCTGATATTTGTCCTTCAAATTGATGCGGAAACGCATCATTTTCTCTCCGTTCACATTTTGGCTTACTTTATAGCCTCCTCTATTTGACGAAGAGGGCATTGAGACGCAGCTACAGCGCAGGTAAGGCCACACATGCTCGTTGTCATGTTGTACACCCCTAGCAGCCACGTGCGTGGAGCTGGAAGTCCGCCGTAAAAGAAACAATATTCACAGTAAGATGTTGGAGGCTTGAGATGCAATGGACGCTACGCCCAGTCCGCAACGATAGCCTTTTAGACATCAAAGGATAGAAGCAATGGATTTGCGGCTTGATGTGAAGAGCCGAGAGACACAGTCCTACATTTTGGACCGCACCCACCAAGTATGACTTCAATAATGACACGCCCAGATGCGAATTCAAAAACGCTACGCGGTCTGTTCGTTAGGTGAGTTTGGTAAGTGAATGGGAGTTAGCTTCCAGCACAAGGGCGGCCGTCCGCCGGAGCGATATCTATAAATCAGATGTTTTTGCGCCGTCCTCGGTGATATGGCGTGAGCAAATCTCGTTTCCGAGATGATTGCAAAGCCCTTGCAGCCCTATTATAGGAGAATCGTGACTGGATAAACACACACGACTCATGCCATTCCGAAAGCTCAACGCAGGCATCACGACTACAGCCACATGAGAAAAGACTCAGATTCTTGTTCAAAACGCGGGACAATCTCAAACGCGGGAACATTTCTCAAACCGCCATCCTGATAAGGCGACATTTTTCCGCGGGAACACCTCACTGGAAGCGCAAGCGTTCATATGAGCCGCATACATGTAACCACTCCTGAACACCAACCGAGAGCGTCCGATGGTACCGGCCTAGCCAGCTGCCGCTTCGTGCTGTGAGCGTACACCCAGAACCACCCTGACGCCAAATATCCGACACTTTCCCAGTGCGCTGGGGAAAAAAGTTCGTTTTCTAACGACGTCCGTCCCACATACCAGGCGACTTTTTGCTGGTCAATTACTGGTCCGGGCGCTTCTTTCTGACCCGCACTTGCTATGTATCTTTGTTGGATCCTGGGCCGTTGGAGGGTCTGGAAGGCGTTTTTGTCCTGCGTTCCCGGCCGCATCTCCGACAAATTTATCGCGATACCATGGGATACGGAAGCATGGCTATCGTGTGCCGGCCGACATGCAATGCCTCAAAGCTGAGGCCTCTCCACAAAGGTGGCGTATTCAAAGCTTCTGTCCAAGGAGCGTTGCGCAAGATGTTATGACTCTGAGACCATGGAATTATCGTCTCTAAAGCACGGTATGATACAGATGAGTGAGCCTACTTCTCAGCCGCGGTCCCATGTGGTTAACCGCCCAGGAACACATACGTAATGATGCCTCTAACACATGTTTTTATTCCCTGTCACTGAGCTTTATTTATCTCTTCGCTTCCTACCGAAAAAGAAACAAGCGAAGGCTTAAGCTCGTGGCCAAGAGCTCCATGGTTACAAGGCCAAACTAAGGCACTGATATCAAAATACCAGCTGTTATCATAACAGTGGCCGCGCAATGTAGTGAAGAGTGCGAACCGAACTTGGCAAAATTACAGCCTTCTTTGTACGGAGAGAAAAGCGTGACATTTGCAATCAACGTTCATGAAGTTATCTAGTATAACAGCCCTACTGTGCGACGGAAGACTACACTTCAACTCATTTCAGATAAGCGCACAAATTAAAGACATGTGACCGTCAACCAGCGAAATGTTTTTGTTTTGTACTGCATCAACAGACCTTAAATCACATCCGGAACGGCAAACTCACTCAAATATCAACCATCAACCATCAACCAACTCAACCATCAACCATCGACCATCAACGAGTTGACACCACCGAGCATCGTAGCGAGCGGCATTATCCCTTCATTTTTCCGTCGCCCAACAGGGAGAGTTGTCGTGCCAGCTTTCGCCTGAAAAACTCGCTGCCCTTCTCATCACTGACCGCCGATCATGACAGCGCTCCGATGCGGACCGGTTGGGGTGGGACGCCGGCGAGGTGTGACGTGACGCTGAGACACGTGACACTTGACACTGTGATAGCAGACACTGAGACACCTGACACATGACACTTGGCATTGTGACATGACGCTGAGACACGTGACACTTAACACTGTGATAGCAGACACTGAGACACCTGACGCATGACACTTGGCACTGTGAAACTTGATACTGTGACACTTGATACTGTGATACTTGATGCTGTGATACTTTATGGCGTGACATATATCACTGCGACACTTGGCATTGTGACATGACGCTGAGACACGTGACACTTGACACTGTGATAGCAGACACTGAGACACCTGACGCATGACACTTGGCACTGTGCCACTTGATACTGTGACACTTGATACTGTGATACTTGATGCTGTGATACTTAATGGTGTGGCATATACCACCGTGACACTTGGCATTGTGACACTGTGACACTTGGCACTGTGACACATGGCACTTGACACTGAGACACTTAACACTGTGATACTTGACACTGTGACGGGATGTTCAAAATTAGCCGCTAGGTGGGTATCAGTCGGCCTCGGAAAACGGCATGGCGGGCGAAGTAACGCGCTCCGTCCGTCAAAGACAGGACGGTGACAAATATGTTGAGCAATTTTTAGGTCATTGCGTGCCGGAGGATGGCGTAAACCTGATTATTCGTGAATCACTGTGAATCCTAACCTAAACCTAAACCTAATTTCAACATGATTTCAAGGGTATGACACGATCCGTTTGGTCGAGCGCTGTAAAACTGATGCATTTCGTGCGGGTAATCTGTACTGGCCGTTTTAAAATCAGGCCTTAGGTTACTTGCTCATGTTATTTGATCACTGCGTATCATAATTACTTACAAAATCGGTTATTCATTGCAACCAGTCAAAGCGATCAAGAACAAAAGTCATATCCGGATTGCAAACCCGCCCTTATTTTCAGTTGACGTTTAATTTGGTCCACCCATTACTCCATGAGTTATTCTTACATGACCCGTCATCGTCGAATGATAGGTTTTCTTGCTCAGTTTTTTGAAGCTATGGAGACGTAAGCACACGTCGTATCCTTGATGCAATTAGGCGATGCAAATTGCGCGTTATCTTACGAAAGGTTACGATATCTTAGAGTTTGTCTTGCTTCGAAAACAAAAGCGAATGTCATGCTTCAATCTTCTCGTTTCTCGGTACTGCCTGTTTCTTTTGATCGACAGATATCAGTTAACAAACACAAACACTTTGCGACGCATCGTTAATCCCGGACTACCAACCGCAATGGACAAATTGGTTGTCAGGTCGTAGCCAGAGCATGTCCGTCAGTCAGAATATTCCAAAAGGACCACTGCAACCTGGCAATGCCGGTCAACGCCTCTCTTCGACCGTTGATACACTACATCACTTCGAAACACGTGTTTGCAGCGCCACATTTAGTGCCCGTGTCGTGTCGTGTGGTTTTAGGGTGTGTCAACTACACTGGCTATCACGGCGATTAAGCGTGTCATCCGCCCTAAATGCCGGCTCGTGTCCCCTGCTGCAATGCAGTCCCATGTCGCCGGGCGGCTACCGGCCTTCCCTGGAACTGATCACATGTCCTTCCATGTCATTCCATGTCATCCATCGGCACTTCGATCAGCGCCGGCGCGGATAATGTGTTGTTTCTGTGCTCCTGTGCCGTGATTCCGCAGCAGTGAACAGGACGCAGCATTAAATAATTCTGCAAGTCTGCATGTGTGCCCTATAATGTGATCTACTGATATCTAGCTCAGAAGCAAGACTTCCTGCGTGCCATCTCTTATCAGTCGCTTTGTAGCTGGGCGTCGAGTACCCACCTGACGTGACATCACTTGCGATTGGTCTTTTATGTTTGTCATAGCATAATGGACAAAGCTGTGACTTTGAAAAACCTCAAGCATGTGTTACACCCGAGGGATATGATATACTGTCGGCACTCCTATGCGGCTTGGCGAGATATCTAACCATTTTCTGAAACATTATCGGAACGAAAAGCGCCCTGCACCGACGATCGGAGACGTAAGGGACGTACAGTAGAGTGTGTGTGAGTGTCAAGTGGGAAATGGCATTGTACGAGGCAATGCCACATATATCCAGACGTGTCGGGAATGGGCTTGCAATGTCATCACGGCATCGTCCAACGGAAGCACGGCAGCACGCTTCCGATTTTTGTAGTAAACAGTGTCACGATAGCGTGAACAGAATTGTAGTATCGTGAGCCCGCATGGAAGGTAGTTCCGTGACAAGACGGGATCCATAGTACTTGGTGTACGGAGGCTGCCTTTGTAGTGCACTCTTACGACGTGGCACACGCAGAAGACATTTGAAGCCGAACGACTAGTTGGCAGATCAAGAGGTCTGAATGCCTGGCACTTCTATGATTCGTAATGTGCATCAGGTTATTTGTGTCTGGATACACCCCCGCCGTGCCAGCTTAAATACATGAGATGTTTTATTGAATTACGGTAGCTGCATTTTCCAATGAAACTCTGGGGAAGTTCTGGGCAAGTTCTGGTGGAAAGTTTGCTGTGCAAACCCGCGTTCATTTACAGATGGCGTTGAGTCGTTATTTTCAAACAGAAGTGAACATCAGTACCCATGAATCGTCGCCGTCACGACTGGCGGCGAAGCAATAAACTACCGTCTAACTGATCTATTTGCTAAAAGCCCGAAAGTCCCGTTTGCAGCCTCAGAGAAAGTAGTTAATTCTTCTGAAGAGCTTCGGAAGCGCTATTGAGCCCAGCGACTCCCTGGAGAAGCTTAATCAATCATCGATACGCACACCGAAATCCCGAGCCAACGCGTGAGCGCGCTTTCTCTTTGTATCATTCAACGGTGATAAGCGAAACGATTCATGTGCTCAGAAAAACACAAACGGATACCAATGCTCCGTGGGCAAGGCAGCACGCATATTTTCTGCGGCATGCGAACATCAAAAGACCTTGCCGTCTCACCGCCTTGGTTAAATCACAATACAAGCGGCGTCGCTTCGACAAAAGCGGTCTAAAAATACGGAAGTGGCGCACCATTGTGCAGCTTTGGCAGCACCCCGGGACGGGAGAATCGGCGACTAGTTCAACGACCTTACAATCCAGAGGCCTCGGACAACCGGCCATCGAGCAACATCGGCTCCAGCTTCGGAAGCTGAGTGGAATCTTGTACCGTTTGCATATGCTTTCAGTTACGACGTCTGTTTTTGCCCACGACACAGTATGGACCAGTCACGCTTGAGGATGTGCAGGGGTGCGATACGCTAATGAAATGATGCAGCTTTTCAGTTGGTGACGTCATGGTTCAGAGCTTGTCGCACTTTTCGTTTGCCGCAGCCGAAGAAATCTCCAGCGAAGGCGCCCACCGGTGGTAAGGCTTTTTGGCGTCCATAACACTGTTCCAAGCTTTTTCGCATGCGTATATGCCCGGCTTTGTTGGATTCCATTTCCATCAATATGGCAATAATTATGAGGACAACGGACGCAGGTTGAGCCGCATCGAGTGTTAGCAGCATCGCTCGTGCTCTGGGCCTCGAAGGAGCAGCACCCATGAAACAACATTACAAGCTTATTTATTACGCAAATCATTGGAAGTATTTCCCTATGGGCTTTCGCTTGATTATATCGAAGTTCTGGCTTTCTGGATACTTGACACTGGGGAAGCTGTAGAAAAACGGATGAGATGCGGGTGCTCTATGTTTTACAATTTGACACTTTCATGAAGAATCCAAAACACATTTATCGAAAACTTACGTTTGCTTCGAAACACTCATAGAACTGCGTGTCTCAATGCAATTCTAATAGAATGCGTTGATAGCTCATAGACATACAGCCTACAACAAATTGAGCGGCGTTGGCTGCTCCTTGCTCTGTCCGTTCTTCGATTTGCTTCTGCTTCCTTTCTATGTCTCTTCGACAGCCTGAAAACGCACCGCTTACTGCATCGCCGACAAACGAAGAACCGGTCGTGACGTTCCTGTAATTGTACACCGCCACCAGATGGCGTATAATTGAATAGGGCGGCGACAGTGGCACGTACCACACATGCGAGCCACTCCATAACCACCGCCTTCAGAGCGCACCAATTACGTCCGATTATGCCGCCGGCGGCAAGGCTGCCAGATGCTGCCAGATCCGGCCGTCGTGTAGTCGTTGACCCATTCCAACAGCTGGCGGTCCGTGTCTAAGTGGCCGGCAGGGCCTGGGGCGGGTCGTCTGCCCCTCACCCGACCCCACCCCCGCAGCGGTCCTACGGTAGCAGGCGGCACCTTCATGGTTGGCTGCTGGTGGAGGTAATGCGGGCGTCTTCCGTGTGATGGAAATGTCAGTGTCATGGATCTGCACTTGACGGGTTTTCGGATTTGATCGAGTTAGTGACTTAACATCACTTCCCACCAGTATCCTCCAAACAGAAGACTTTGCGGGAAAGGCGCCTGCATCATAAAAGACTGCGAGAAGGACTCTTCCAAGCACGTTTGGTTTAACGTCGACGGTGTTTGAGAGCAAGGACATGGACATTTTGAGAGTCAAAACCGATGCTCAATTTTTTCATCTTCAACACACAGCGTCATAGGCTTAACATTTAATCTTACTTTAAAGTCGGAACGTAAAATGTAAGGTTAAGTTTAGTTGCAACGTTGGAGAAACTGTCCCCTCCCTTGTCCCCGCTCTATTGTGTGAGCATGCTCCGTACCAATCTTGAAACGTTATCTAAACGCCTCGGTTTTAACAGCCCAATTATTCAAACGACAGGATAGATGAGAATAAAGCGAGATGGAGAGGATGCAACGTCAATCAATGCTCCTTTAAGTGTGATTGACTGTCATTGCATCACAGTCAAACACGGCACGAAACAGAGGCGTCAATATGATCATCGTCCGTCTTAGTGGCAAAAATATCCACGCATCGTCGAACAATCAAAAGGCGCGGCGAAAGGAGAATGCGAGATGTGGATGCAAAAAGGAATCAAACAGATCACATTTCGATCGCGAGGCAACTCCATCAAACTGGACAATACCGGATAAAACCGGATAAGGGCAGGCTCCGCTCACACCACCATCCCAGCCTCTGCGAGGTCCGGCCAAAGCGGGTGAGCCAAACATCACCGACAGGCCATTGATCCCGCTAGTGAACGGTAAGTTAATCTTCTCTCGACGGACGAGCGGGAGCGGCTCTCATTTGGTCGCACTCACAATACGGTTCGGCGGCGGGCGGCTTGGCGCCAATCTATTTCCCATCACCTGTCATTGTGTTCGCAGGGATTCGTCATTTTCAAGACGTGGCCGCTTTCGCGGCTCGCTCCGTTAACCGATTTACACTGCGTCAGGCTCTGCCATTCATGCGAGCGAACTCGTGTTTGGCGCGGGGCGGATCCTGCGTTAGTTCCTTTTTGAAGTCAACCCCTCTGGAGCCGATACGCGAGGCATGCGAGGGGTCACGCCAGGTCAGTGGGGTGCATGCTTCCTCACGGGCGGCATAAGTCGCTCACCTTTGCTTTTTCTGCGGAGCTGCCACCTTCCGTGACCTGGGCTGACCTTATTCACACTACCCCACCCGGCCGTCGAATACTTGCATACATACTGTGGGGTAATGCGGAATCTGCCTCCCTTGATCAATAACAACGACGAAGTCGAGGGACAGTGGTTGCGCGTGGTATGCGCCTGCAAACCAACTGGATTTTCAAGGGACCGATTTTTGCTAGAATAAACGCTTCGTAGTTCATGTTTTGAGCCGGCCTAGACCGACGCATCATGGCTGTTCATGCTGTTTGTATTGCAATGGCTAATATGCTCAGGGACAGTCGTACTTCACTGTGATAATCGTTCTACACATCAGGCATAACCATATTCGGTCAAGAATCTTGGGCGATCTCCATGAGCCTTCGAAAAACCCAGCCTTTTCTGGCGCGTTCGCCCAGCTCGAACCGATCTCCCCGCCGAACGCACCTTCCCCGAACACGCGCGCGCCGTCGCCGGGGCGGCGGCCGGCAGAGACCACGTGCTGCCCGCGGGCGGGCGGCTGGAATCCCAGGCTCCTAACGGTGCGGCGGCGACCCCGGGCTCAGTGGGACCGCCGCGACCGACAGGGAAGGCGGGGAGGGAGGGAGGGTCGGCCGCCGGCATCGCTGGCCGGTTAGCGGCGCTGCGGTAGCGCGGCGGACTGTGGCCGGCGGTACGTGTGGGAAGTCTTGGAAAAGCCTGCGCGAAAAGTATTCGCGAAAAATATGCATCGGAAGCAAACCTGAAAAATATGCGGAAATTTTTGCACGTGGAAAACCTTCTTTGCATTTCAAAGTAATTTGCCGTTGCTGAAGACATACTCTGAGAGAAAAGTCGGCGCGCTTAGACAGACAAACCAAAAAACAAAAAGGGGTCGGTAGTGTAGGGGTTAACGCATCCTGCGTTAATCACTGCGCGAGTGGGAAATCAGGCATACGGGGTTCGATTCCTCACGCTACCCGCCTTTCCTGCCGGGGTGAGAGGCGGACGACGCTATGTAGTCCGGGTAGCTGATAGCGTCGAAAAGCCCTAATGACGCGCAGAAAAAAACTGACCTCTGTAAATGGCATCCAAGCTGAAGATAATCCGGTTGATCAAGTAGCGGATAACCGGAAGTGTTTGCCATCGGCATGATTCCGGCCTGGTCGGGAGCGACTTATCAAGACAAGGCCAGATCTACACTCATCCCTACCAACAACAAGGCGTCTAAAGAAACTCACAACACGCACCGCACTACCCGTTGCATTGCGCACCACACCATCCACTGCGACACGCACCACGTCACGCCACCCTACCCATCGCATCACGACCCTGTGCCTGACCAGGCGATCTCACATCGCTGTAATCCGTCGCTTTTCCACCCACAGCCACTCCAGCGGGTCCTCTCTCCCGGCCGCCAGGTTCCCACCCCTGCTTGCCCCGCCAGAAGGTAGGGCGTTTCCGGTCACGTGCGAGTCGCACCGTGCTCCCACGCGAAACGGGGCCGTCCCTTTGTTTCATGCGACACGGCGACGCTACATGAGGTTAATCAGCGCACTGGAGATTCGCCTGCGCTGGGGCTGGGAAGGAACGTGGCCTAATTAAATCTGTTTCCGCGCCGTCGTCGAGCAAGTCTCGGCCGTTTCCTGCTCTGACCGGGCTGGCTAGAGGAGGTTGGCGGCTGGGGAATGACCCTCGGCAGGGGCGTGAAAATTTTCTGACGAGGAGTGGTCTTTGATGTAAACGTGGGAACTAGGCTAACACGGAAGCTCATCGTATTGGACGTGGAGAGGAACGGATATGAAATACTGGGCTCCTGTATATATATTTATAATACATATACATAGATATACAACAATATTTATAATAAATATATTTATATATATACATACATATCTGTGCATGTATTATGTATATATATATATATATATATATATATATATATTTATACAATCCGGAAAGCGGAAACAATCCAGCGCCAACCCAATTCTGTGAGATATCCGTGCGGCTCGGCTGTTTTAGCTGTTTTGACATTTAGCCCCTTTGGACCATTTCACCAACCTGGAGACGTTCTGTTTGTTTCAGGCTCGCTGCGTTTCATGCGGCTACCGCCAACCCACGTATTTGACGTATTTCATGATTGAGGGCCATTCTGAGGATGCCAGCCTGGGTTGTTAGATGCTTCAGATAATAACCCGGTAATCATGTGATGGTCGGATAAATGCCAGCTACACATGACGAGCTCCTTAGCGGAGCCCGCGCCGGGTCATGCCGTGCGAACATCGAGCCCATTAGACTCATGACTCTGGGAACGGAGTTTTGTAATCAGGCTGAACCTCCGTCTGATAACCGCACTAGTCTATGAAGTAGTTTCTGTGCGTTGTAGGCACTTTCGGATTCGACATTCAGTCCCATTTCAGCCAAATTTGGTGTCCGAACATCCATACATTCTTATGTCCCTGTCCTTATGTCCTATGTCCTTAAGGACACGTTTCCCTAAAAATCTGAGCAAGCGCTTTTCCGGGATGGCTCTGAAGTCAAAGTCCTTGCTAATCAGCTAACTGCAATGACCCTGTCGGACGACAGGATCTCCATCCGTTCACCATGAAACTTTGCCGACATATTTTATCCCGTCACGCAGCGCACCGACAAGGCCGCCTCCGCTGCATCCTGTTTCTCTTGGCCAATCGCCAACGGGCCGAGAGCACCCTTCATAAGCACTTACCTCTCCGGGAGTGATTACTAATTATCGTCACGTCACACGTTGGTCAGTGTCCGACGCCATGCGAACCATATCATATCTAACCATAACCTTACATTATCTCAGCCATACTTCAGAGACCACTTGAGCGAACGCATGACTGCCATTTTTGTTGTTTTGTGTGAAAATGAGTAATTCCTTCTGTGTTTATTTCATCAACTCCACTGCCTCGCACCTTAGGATCGATAAAAACAAATATTATTTATCAGAAGATGTATAGTGCTGTCGCTTCTTCACTCATCGGAAGTTACCCAGCGACCATCGATCTTTGCTCTTTCGCTAACACCAGCACGTGGTTCAACAAGCAGCACCGCTGCGCACACCACCAGGTCAGTGGTATCCAAATCTCCGCGCGTGCAGTGGCCGACGGCAGGCCGGTTTCATAGGGCGTGCCGTGGACGCGGGCGCGGCACGACAGCGGAGCATGTAAAGATCGGAGGCGGGCCGGGACAGATCACTGCTGAATAATGCAGGGGTGGCGAGAGGCCCCATAGGCCGGTTGCTGTGCTGGGCGAGGCCAGCAGCACCAGGAGCGTTGCGCCGTGGTTCGAAGCTCACGGAAATAAACACGTCCGGGCTAAAAAGTGCCAAAGTCTGGACCACTGGTGATGCTGCAGCGCTTAGATCACGCCTTTTTGTCATTCGGTTATATAGGTAAATGAGCTCAAAGGTGGGATGACAAGAAATAATGATATCAGGGTGTGAATCTCTTGCGGATTTGGACACGAATGCCTGACTTCCTACGTGTTTTTACCACGTTATCCGGCTAGCAACAAGCCTCCATTTCAGTCCCAAAACTGACCTCCTGGAAGCACCCCGACAACGGCCGCGGAAACTGATCCTTAAGGATTAATCAACAGTCCCCCCCCCCCCAAGGCATTCGGAGCTCATGTGGTGCGTTACAAGGCGCCATATACGAAATTCCCCCACTCCAAAAAAACCGGCGCTGAATCTGCCAATGGAAGCTTCTGTGTAGCATGGTGCTTGCGCCGGCAAAGGTGTAACACTGGACGGGCCTGATGTGACAGGACGTTCCCAGCGCGCAGCGTTTGGTCAACAGTGCCCCGTGCACAGGGCTCACCTACTTTGCACCCGTTGTGATGGCCTTCAGTTGGCACAAACGCTGCAGTGTGCGCGTAATTTTACGGTGGTTTACGGGCCGTCGCTTTCGGCAGGTGGTGCAATCGTTACGATTACGGTGCGGACGATGGTAGGGGAAGGGGGGTTGGACCCCCGCCCCACTCTATCTGCACCACCGTCCCCTCCCCAATCGCAGCCACACCCACTCATTATGAATCATTAGACAACAGAGGCACGTTTCAGAAGTTGTCTTGCTTCCACTCATCTGTAGTTTTAAGCTGCTGAACAGTAGACGTGACAGCACCAATACGCACATCATTTGCCAGTTCAGTGTCTACCAGTTCAAAGACATCGTTTTCTAAAACGTCTGGGAACGGTTTTACGCGTCCTTTTGTAAACTGGAGACACGAGGATGATGTGGAGATGGTCCGTTCAGGGACTTTCACGTATTATATAATCTTGGCTGCAGAATAGGCAGCAATGATGGTAGTAGTAGCAATGTTCACAGCATTGCTTTCATTGTGCAGCGAAACCACAGTATGCAGCGTCGTGTTTTAGCACAGTGCGTGCAAAGGCATAGAATTTTAAAACCGGCGTGGGATTTATGTGCGCAGGGAACACTTTCCCACATACCAAGCAACGTCCAAAGCAGCATTGTTGTCGCTTAAAACAGCGCACATTTTATGTTCACTCCATCCTCGCGCCCGCATACCAAAGATGCTCCCAGCTGCTGGGAGTTATTCAACTGTGACACGCAAAACGCCGGGCGCAACACAAAACAACGATAAAAGTACCCAAAATCAAAGGCGGCAGTGAGCTTTGCTTGGCGGCGGTCTTGTATGAGGACAGGATTACAGCCAGCGACGCCGACCACGGTGCCACCGTGTGCTGGAAGTGCCCCGACCCGGAGGGGGGGGGGGGGGGTACCCCGACCGGCAGGGGGAACCAAGGCCGACTGTGGTCAGCAGAGCCAAGTCGACTGATAACGCGGAGGTCGACCGGTGTCCGGAGTCGTGTTCAGGTCCCGTTTACACCGGCTGAGTGTGCTTGGCTTAACAATGAATTCTGTATGAAGGTGTTGGCCTCCACAGTGTTTTCATTGACAGTGGGGTCACGTAGATACGTACTAATAAATGTTGTTGATTTGAGTTTTAGGGCGCGCCGACTGCTGTGGTCATTTTGCACCCACGACAAATGCCAATAAATGCACTAATAAATGCATGGCTATCACATATACAATCAGTGTCCATTGTTGCAAACAACCCAAAACACACTAGACGTTTGCCGCCCTAGCCCCTCCCCAGAAAATGAAGCCTGACTTGTCGATTATTTCGACGCAGATCTTAACATGAAAATGTCGCTCAAGCAGTGATAAATTTCACTACGAAGTTTAGTATCATTGAATGGCCAACTCACATGCCTCTTCGGACGGTGAGCTTTCAATGACGCATCAAAATGTGTTCCCATTTTATAAAAAACATAGTCATTTTTAGGTAACCGGATTTAACCAAGATATGTCATGTGCTTTCTTTCCTCAGTGTGAGAGATGAATACCTTGGGGTCGCATGTGATATAGTTGTTTTGTCTGGTAGGGGAACAGAAGTAAAATGTAGAGATAAGATATTTGATGCACATGTTTAGTTGCATATGTAATGCAGAGATACGTTGTCGTTATGCTGTGCAATGCAGCGTGAGGTTGGACACTGGCTTTTAAGTGCTTAACTGCTTTTTTAGTGCTGTGGGATATCTTAAACGGCGTTGTAGCTTTTCTAAGTAGAGACATCGCACCACGACTTTTGCTTCTCCAAATTCGATAGCAAATCAGACTAAGCTTGTGGTCTACCAACAAATTACACCAGACCTGGGGACAACACAGGCAGATGGTGAGACGCTGACAGCCAAAAATGGACATTTCTTGGTTGACTCCGCAATCCCGCACTCAGTTTCATGAGTGAAGAATGTCAGGTGTGCCATTGTCATGTGTGAATGTCAGTGTCAGGTGTGCCAGCTTTCAAAGGTGTTAACATGATTCAACGTTTTCTCCTACCGATGCTCACTCCACCAAGTTTTAACGCAACCTTTTTCGCCCGCGTGACCCGTCCGCCGCCTGTAAACATCTCCGCCTATAGCCCACAGTCGGGCCCGGCCCAGCCCGGCCCGCATCATGCGCCCCGCGTCCTCTCCCACAAGGTCGTCGGCCCCGCGCCCCTGCACGCGACTCTCGCCTCTCGCCACCCCGGCGTGCTGACCCCGCCCCGGCAGCAGCGTCCAGGCGTGACGGCGCGGTCACGTGACGTGCCCGCCCGCCGCACTCGTCGGTCACGTGACTACGGCTGGGACGTGCTGGCCGTGTGGCTGGAGGCAAAACGCTGACTGCTGCTGTGGTACGTACGGCCGGTGGACAGAACTGATCGTGCACATAAGAGAGAACTACAAAATGAATCGCACCGTGCATATATATATATATATATATATATATATATATATATATATATATATATATATATATATATCCTGTATATCATACATTATATATATTATATGCATTCTGTATGCATATTATATCTAAAATCCATATATAAGTAAATATTTTTTGCTTCAGGACCGGGCGCAATCAACGAAAAGAAAGACCTGAGTAAATTGGCAGATGCAAACAAGTTCAAACAAGTTGCTTCCAACACGCCTTCAAACATCACAATCATTAGAATACTCGGGTAATCTCCACAGTTCATAACGTTACCCGCCGCCGCCCCTATGCTTGTAATGGCCTCGTTTCCGCACACGCCCTGACCCGACCGGTTGTCGGACAAAACGTGAATCAGTGTCAAGGTGGATTGCAAACCAAGCCATCCCGGAGGCTCGTCACGCAGGGTCATCCCAAGGTCACGCGATGTTTGGCATCAGCTGTGATCGGTCTCCGGCAATCACGGCTATTAGGGCGTCGTTGGACGACGGACAAACAACGGCACGTCCGCACCTTGACACGGTGGAGTCGGAGCGGAGTCCACCTTGACACGGCGGAGTCAGAGCGGAGTCCACCTTGACTCCGTCACGACAGGGTAGGGACGGTGGGATTCGCAATAAGGCTACTTCCTGTCTGTGCCAAAAACTGGTCCGAGCCGTCATGAAAAGCTCGCGGAGGAAAGCGTCGGTGCTGTGACCTTATCAGGTCACAGGTCAGCTCACAGGTCAACATTGATAAGGTAACAGCACGGATTCGCAATAAGGTTACTTCCTTCTTATCAGTGTTGGTGCTCTTCTCAAACTTTTATCACGGAACGAAACAGCAAATATGACAAGCCTCATGACAAGCAAAGGAATACGACAAGTCGACGTATGATAAAACAAACAAACATGACAAGCTGACATATTTGTGCAATGAGCGTGTTGGAGCAAGAAGCACGGCTCGTGCAGAAATATACATACGTTTAGGGGCAGCCACTTTCTTGCGCAGTTATGTCACCACAAGCTACCAACTTCGTCAACTAAAAGCTTGGACGATGCATCCGGGAGATCCTTGCTGGTGTGAGTGTGGGCGCTTAAGAACTAATGCTCTGTTAGGTGCGCGACAAGTATGATATCTGCCCCCATATCTAGGCTGAGCCAGCTACTTGCCCACAATCTAAAGATCGCTGTTTGATAGGCAAGAACGCAAGCTACTTTTCAGCATTCGGCACGTGCATTAAGCCACTGCGGTTGAGTCCGTGGCACGGAGCGCAGAAAAGCTTCGCCTTGGCTGGCCGCAGCCTCTTACGTGGCATTGTCGCGACCGCCAATGGCCTTGCGGTAGTGAGGTGCCGTCCTTCGCCATGGACGCGGGCCAAATCACGCCGAGATGGGAACACGAAGGGTCCGAGCGGTGGCAGAGCCTGGCACCGGCCGCCCCCCCCCCCCCCCTTCCCTCCGCGTGATTAATACAAGGCGACTGTGCAGATAAAGCTGTATATGGCTGCGATCTCAAGGTAGTCAGGCGCCTTGATGGTTGTCTGGCGGTGCTGGACCGAAGGTAAACGCTTGGCTGCAGCCGCTCCAGAAAACGTGTCTCCTTGCCAAGTCGTATATTCGATGGCGGTCAGATAGAACGAAAGGAGTCGTTGATTGAGCACATGTGTAACCGTTTACCCATAATATACTTCACTGTTGGAGTATGTTCTATGTCAACTATTAACGATGAAGACAGCATCACCGTTGATAGTGTTGCAAGCAAGTTGAGGCCTCAACAGGGTATAGTGAAAGTTAAAGCATTACCGGTGCTGATTTCAAGAAATCACTGGGATTATCCTGCACATCTTTTCTCTCAGCGAGTGACACAAAGCCACGGATAGCATGCAACCAACAAATGACTATCGCATACAGATCGATATCGATTATCATATCGATATATTATATATATATATCGATTATCGCATACAGAAGTGTCCTCCCAATCTGTCAGCACACGAATTCAGACCGTCTCGGTAAGGTCCTCCACACTACTAAGATCATGCTCGTAATGTCTTAGATTTACAACAAAACCACGTATTCCGGAGCGCTTTAAAATTATTTTGCATCATGCTACGGATGTCCTGCGTGCCATATGCCGCATTTCATAGTCCAACAGATGAAGACAATACACGTTCCGTGTGAGACGACCACCACGTTCCGTGTGAGACGTAAAGAGACCTCTGCAGCTGATGAGGACACCACAATTTGCCCCATCCCCTCACCTATCGTGACTGCATCCAAGAGCGACTAAGAGAAGGGTGACCCGTATCTGTACAACACCGAAGAAGCGTATATGAGTCAGGTAAACTGTAAGCTCACTCGTTAGCATTGGGTGACATTGGATGACCATGTGTCCGGTGTGTCTTTCTGACCTAGAAAGAAAGGCCTAGAAAGGCCTAGAAAAGGCCTAGAAAGGCCTAGAAGGGATCGATGCGGTCACATGCGACCAGGAAGTAGTGAAATAACGACGTCTGCCAGTGGTGTGGCGTGTTTATTTTTCATGACGTATGCGTTGGAGCTGAAGGTCATGTCCCTCACACTTTTCATGATGATTCTGCATTTTGCCTAAGACCATGGGTGGAATAAAATGAAAAAAACAACGCTTTCGCTTTTTATCTTCGCTTTTTACGTTCACACACCAACAGAAATGCACAACATTTTTTCGCCATAACTTAAGCGGCTAGTGAGCTCACCTTGTTCCGAGAAGTCATCATGTGAGAGACTGGATGCCTGCGACAGCATACCTTCAGACGATAAAACTATTCTCTTGGGACAATCAGTCACGGTTAAGCTATTGATGTCATCTCAAGTCAAATGCACCCGCTTATTGATGTCATATTTTTTATATCATGATGCGGGGAGTCAGAAGGATCATCCATCAGACTAACGTCACAAATGAAATGCGGCCACTTCAACGAGCTTTTCTGTACTTGTTTGTGTCATGGCTGAGTACACAGGGGTTCCTCGAACAAGAGTAGGATGCACATTAATCCTACCTGCTACCAAGCTCAATAGACATTGGTCATCAATTTCAAATAATTTCCACATATATTCAATGGGTTATGCACAGAAGCCAACACGGGGTGATTACTTCACTGGAAGTACGGCTGGAAGAGAAGCGGGGTGCCACTGTGCCCATGCCCCTGTGCCACAACGTATCACCAGTAGTACCGCCAGTAGACTTCACTGATGAACGCGCTGCCAAAACCGGACATTCTCTCGTTGTAATGTCCACGAGACATGACTCCTGGATCAAAACTAATTCCGACGCCTACCAAATGTACAGCGTGTTGTCGCCCGAACCCCATTTGTGCGCTGGGCCACTTCCTCAGCACAGCTCCGCCCTGCCTCGCGAGGACCAACTACCGGCCCGGAGCGGGAGCACCGCTGATGAATAATTCACGAGCTTGGCTGACCCACACTGGCCAACTGCGGCACACTTCCCGCACCAGGATGTCTGGGACAGACTGCAGCTGGGGGGGGGGGGGGGGGGGGGGGGAACGGAACTCTGAGCAGACTGCACTGCGTGCTATACGGCGGTCTAGGAGACTGCATTGGCCAGATAGGAACGTAGCACCGGCGACTGTGCGTGAAATGCGAGCGGGTGATCTGGGAGACCGCAATGCTGATAAGAGAGAGAACATCAATGCTCAAACGGAAATTGAAATTGGTTGGGCGTCTCGTGCATTTCAAGCTGGATTCAAGCCGGAGCGATCAAGCCATAAAGTTCCACGTGATCGGTTGTTGCGAATGAAAGCAACTGCATTGAGACACATCGCTGACAAGCTTGGGTTGCATTTCAAGCGGTTCAAGTGGGGCAGAGCATAGACTGTGACACGCGGCACGCGTCCATTGACCCGAGTGTGTCTCACAAGACATGAGTTTGCCATAACGAAACGTGGCTATACCTTCAACTTCCACTAATCATTTAGACATTTCTGGGGTGAAATATTGTTCCATTCCTTCCCATCGGTGTTTTGACGTTCCGTGCAGACGGAGGTATTCTAACCACATTTCGGCAGCAGCCAGCTGTGTGGGAATCGGCGGGATACGTAGCGTTTGTGGGCTTCGCAACACTATGACGCAGCTACGACGCACTCCCAGCAAGTCCAGAACTTCCCATAGAAACCTTTTTCCGTTGCGGGTGGCGGTCAGGCGGAGCAGTGGCCGGTTAACCGTTCCGTTCCGTCCGCTCCGTTCTGACCGTTCGCCCGAGGCCCGCTTCCCTCGGTCCTGTTATAAAGGTCACGCCGATGTCAGGGGTTACCTTCAGGTCATTAAGCATCATGGGAGCGGGCAGCGGAGTCGACGGAGGTGGACAGGGTTGAGTGCGTTCTCAGGAGCCGGAGGGGTGCCGCGTTAATGCCTTACGACTCGGTCCGTTGCCAAACATCACGTGAAATGCCTTGACCAGACTTTGACGCATTCCGTAGTTGTTGATTTTCCCCAGGTCGTGCAGTAAAAGCACCTCACAAATGTCTCGCAGATCAAGAGCTAAACGGAATAGAGGCTTCGTCAGGAAACGGTAATGTGCACGGAAGACTCCCACCTGACCTGACCTGACCTGACCTGACCTGACTCGAGTCTTCCCCCGGCCTTAAGTGTCACTTTCCACTTCTCGATTAAAGCAACAATGCATATTCTCTACTTATAGTTCATATTTTGCCCATCTTTTCTGCTTGCATTGAGCTGGTGATCAATCTTTAGCTTCATATTTTTTTGCAAGATGCGCACTTAAGGAAACCTTGTTTCTGTAAGCTTTGCATGAGAGGCACCGTCAAGTATAGGGGATAAAGACGTATAGATGCATTTGCTCCAGCTTGAGCTTTTGTGACTGCATTCCCATCGCAGCGTTTGCTCCCGACAAGTGTTCGGCATAAGTGGGCATGAGCATAAAACGCAAAAAGTTCTAGGGTACTGCACGCCAACAGCCCATTCGCAGTGTCTCAATTCCTAACAGGACGGTGCATAATCACCTTGTAGTATGCATTTCTGGTATGCCATAGATTAAATGATGACGATGGTGCGTCTCAACCCCCTCCCCCTCCCCCCCACCAAGCTTGCGCGCGTACGCCTCCGCGCGCCGCGTCTGACTTCATCTGACTTCGTCTGACCTCGTCTGACCTCACCTGACCCCTCCTCTGCTCAGAGTGTTGACCTGAAACGGGGCGGGTCGCACGTTCTGGGTCACACGCAGACGCGCCTCCTTTATCCCCGATCCACCCCGCACCGTGACGGGGAGGGCACCCCGAGCCGGGACGCCTCGGTGGGTTTACGTCGGGGTTATCAGGCCGGAAAGCGAGCTTTACCACGCAATCACCCGATTAGGGCTTTACGGGCGCCGCGTTTCGGGAGTTTGAATGCGTCGTCAGTTATAGCGGGGGTAATGAGGCGCCAAGATAGAACACGAAGCATTTGTGGGATGGTTTACGATCGCAAAATAATGACAATATGCTATTTTCGGGAGAACTAATCACAGAACCAGCACGTTCTGTATGAGATGGAGAGACACCTCTGCAGCTGATAAGCATTTGCTGTCCTTTTGTGCCACCAGAAGCGGGAATGCATGGGCGGCAGGCAAAGGGACACCACTGTCAAAACATATGTGCACAAATTATAGCTTAGCAGCATGAAAACATTTGCAGATCTGCCTTCGCCAAAACCAAACGCCCCACGGGCGCTGGACGTCCTGAAATAGCAACAAACAGAAAACAAGCAGACTACCCCCGCTCAGAATATCAGCACGTCCCGAAACTTCCGTTACTGCCTTCACGTGCACACATTTTCCTCCTGACGCCTTCAACTCGGCGGGCGGCGGTGGGCAGCGAAAGCGATCTTTCATATGCACTGTTCTGCCACCTCCATCCACGATGTGCAGCGGTGATAAGCACTGAGCATAAACGGGCTGATGTGACGAACTGCGTGCTGATGTAACGAACTGCGAGCTGATGTGACGAACTGCGAGCTGAGTGCGCGTCGGCACGTGCGTGAGCATGTGCGTGACACAGTCGGCCGGGCCGACCGTGTCACCGGGTCGGCCCGGCCGGCGCGCCAACACGGGTATGCCAGGCCACCCGCTCGCTGGCCGCGGCGGCCGCCGCCGCCGCCGCCGCTGACCCCGAATAACGGTGCCTGTCGGCCGTGCCCACAGCGGGCCGGCCGACTGCCGAGGGTCGCAGCCGACGTCGGAGACGGGCAGAGGTCTGGCCGGTGGGGTTGGGAGGCGGAGAGGGGCCAGGAAGAGGGGCCGGGAAGAGAGGGTGGGGCTGGGAGGCGGGATTTGAGGTGGGAAATGGTGGAGAGGGACGGGGGACTGGGAGGTGGGACTGGGAGGTGGGACTGTGAGATGGGAGACGGCGGGGAGGGACCGGAGGAGAGAGGGTGGGACTGGGAGGTGGGAAGGGGTGCTAGGAGACGGCGGACTGGGACTGAAGGAGGGAGACAGACTAGTGGCAGGACTTGGTGAATGAGGACAGACGGAACCATTCGTCTGTGGAAGTGACGCAGCTGACGTGAGGAGAGAGGCACGGCGCATCAGAGGAAGTGGACGATACCACATGCGATATCATTGCCGCAACAATCACGGCAAAACCTTGAGTCACAAAAAGGGGGGTACCCAAAGACACGGAACTACAGACTCTGGATCTTTATATTTAGCTCGTGCCTTGCTGTTTGGGAGCCAGCCCAGATCTTTCGACTGTGGGTTGCATACCAATTACTTGTTAGCCAAGTCTAGGTAGGTCAGAGGCTCTGACACTGACATTAAAATTTTATCCATCCGCTTATTCTGAAAGCTTGGCAGCCAGCCAGCCAATAGAGGAGGATCTGAAACGGGAGCACACTATTGACTGATAGCATCAAACGACGTGGAACTAAGGGTCGGTGGTAGGAAGCATACACCGAGGAAATGGAGCAGAAGTCGTAAAGAATGAAGGATCCTTACATATGAAACCGCAGGGACGTCTCATTTAAGAAGTGTATTGGGTGTCAAAGTGGCAAACTGAACGTGACAAGCATACGTAGACTCACTACAAGTAAATCCTTTCAAAACAGGTAGAATGATTCAGGTGATCTGAAATGAATGACTGACGGCAGATGCCCTGGCTTTGACGCCGTGGCTCTGATGCTGTGTTCATGGCCAATTAGCCAAACTAAGAAGCGATTCAGTTAGTACTGAGCTTAAGCGTGATACAGACCACAGACACGGAGTCCATCAGAGCAAAAAGATATTCGTAGCAAATTAAAATCGGCAGTAGTCCAAAATATAGAGAAGATAACAGAAACACCGCATTTGGTCACAGAAAACCTTCAAACCACGCCTCAGACAGGCCGAATGGATACACAGACCACCTGGCTGCGTCCCCTATTACCAACAGCCGTCCACAAGTTGCAGCCTATGACGTCAGAGGTAAGTGCGTCACAACAGCTTCTGCATCTTGGAGGATAGTCGCCTATGTATGGCGTAGGTACTTGCGACATCACAGGTAGCAACTCAAGTAGGTACTTTGCCAGTGAGGAACGGGGGCCCTGATGTAAGGCCAGGATCGGTGCGGCAGCCGGTCAGGTGTCAGGTCAGATCGCCAGTCAGGTGACCTATCCCGGACGGCAGGATACAGATCGGTATGTAGGTTACGTGCTTAATACTGCACCACAGCCGTCCAATACGAGGAGCCTGAAATACCGGAACCTTCCGCATGCGACGACCGACGGGCCGAGCGCGACCGAGTTTGTTTAAGGTAATTATAGACGCAGTATCACCTTAATGGTCTTCCGATATGAGAGAGCAAATATCTTTGGGAATGTAAACTCAAGCAGGGAATGGCTTTATTGCACGATGAACAAGAGTCAGTCAAATGCTAGCTCAATGAGGTGGAGATCAATACGAGGCATTACATAAAATGCATCGTTAGTTTTCTATTTTTCCGACAGTAAATACGTAGCTGTAAGAATGTACTGCAGTGGAGAGGAAGGTAGCTGTATGAGTCGAATTCCAATACGTTGGAAGGGAATGATGGTGGACGTCGTGGGCGTCTGCCCACAGTGGGCAGTGTCGCCGACAGTGGGCAACAGTGAGTGTCTGCCCCCGACAGTGGGCGACAGTGGGTGTCTGCCCCCCGACAGTGGGCGACAGTGAGTGTCTGCTGCTAGCTTCATATCGGCCAGCAATGAGACGAACAAGGAATGGTCAGACACCAGCAGATGATAAACCGTCTACCAACCCATGCTTCTTCTCAACCAGGTGCCTCGGTAGGGAATGAAAAAAGTGCACAAAACAAAACAAACTGACGAAAGAAAAGAAGCGTGAAGGGCAGCCAAAATGTTTATGTAGTGCCTTCTCTTCTAAGTAACCCGCAGCAAGAAAAATGTCGCCGCATAGCTTCCTGAGGCATCAACGCACAATGCCAAACATTGAGATGCACTAATGAGCAATGGTGAGAAGTAACCGGGTATCAGAGACCAGCAAGGGGAAGTAGTGATGGATTCATAGAAGTATGTGTTAATGGTTCTTCACATTGTGTATGAAGTATCAGTATTGCCAGATAAGAATGGCCTTGAGAGCTTCTTAAACCTTGTGCGTGTTTGACAATGGCTCACATTTTACAAATCCATGCGTGGTAGAGGCCACATCTGTACTGTCGTTTCTCTGCAAACGTGGCTTCTTTGCAACCAAGAGTAAAAAGAAATTGCAAGGACTTTACACCATAATTAGTAGTAAATTGTAGCGTTGATTACGGTCGCGGTACATTTGAGCCGGTTCTTGGACCATCTCTATTAAAATAATAAAAGGCATGCATGCGCCGAGGAAGGTCCGAATAACAAATCAAGCCAATAACATTTTATGCAAAAACTTCATCAAGGTACGTCACCGTGCGCAAATCACTCATTTACTTTGGCACATGTCGTCCATAGAATATCCTCTGGGTATGAATTCGGAGACGGAGATAGGCGTGTTTTGGTCATGCGTGATGCTCCTGAGATGTGGTGAGCATCGCACACTGCTCGGCCAGCGACCCGGCCAGGTATCCGGCGGGGGCACTCCCACCACGCGCGGTGGGCGAAGGAAGGGGGAGGGCACATACCGGAGCGCGCACGGTAAACAAGGAGGGACGTGGGGACGGAGGCGGTTGGGGGAAGGGGGCGGGGGCGGGGGAGGCTGACTACCACCGGCGTATGTTGTAAATGAGCCGTGTAAAAATCGGGAGAGGGCTTGACACCATACTTCGTCCGTGTGCCTTGGTGTTGGATGAATATTTGAATACACGAACATTTGATGAACACGTCGTGAACATTTGCTTCACGACGTGTTCTGAAAACTGACCCTCAAGCTTTCCAGCGCATTCGCAGCATTTTTCGTGACTATCATTCACCGCTCTCAGCGAAAGTTCCAGTAGATCGAAAAGACGCGATGCAAACGAGAAAAACCGGAGGGATTTGGTAGGAAAAGTATCACTTCGCTCTTGTTCCATGACCGGCTGCTGCACTTCATGAAGCGGGGTGATATGGACTGAAAGGCTGAAGTAGATGCAAATGATGGGATTGCAATTATTGGCAGAATAATGAACAGGCACTGCCAACGCCAAACAACCGTAAGGGGCATTTTACATTGCTTCCATAGTTTTTACGACTTAATATTTTGCAAACTGCGGGTATTCACGCGTTTTGTGCATATCGGTGCAAATGTCCCTTGCGGCGACCTCATGAAACGCGTTTTTAATGGATCGGAAACGGCACCCCACAGTTCAGTGGCATCAGAAGCGCGTGATTCTCCATCGGGAACAACAATTTATATACACCCTCAAGCAGCAATCTATTATAAGCAGCAATATATATACAATTTATATAAAAAATTAGGCAGCAATCTATATACACCCGCGTGCCCCACGAGCTCACCTGACTGCCGCCTGTCAAGAAATCCGTTCGTTTCCAGCCGTATCCAAGGTGATCCGTTCCTCGAGAAGTTCGCACGTCACCCGCCACGCAACGCACCTCCTCACGCCGCTTTCTCACGCTCTGCTCACGCCACGCATGCTTCGCCCCGGGTCGCACGCCGCACGTCCGCACTTGTAAACAACGCACCCTCCCGGCTCGCGCCACCGGTCTCCCACTGCGGTGGGATGTCTGGCTCTCCACCGACGCTGCCGCCGCCGACCCTGCCGCTACCGGTAGGCGCAGAGGCGCCGCCCAATCAGCGGCCGATGCTGCCGTCTGCAGGATTCTACTGCCCCGGCGCTGTTTCGAGTCCCCTGGACGCTAGAAGCAGTGAGTTCTCAGGGGATTCCTGTCCGGCAGGATTTCCCCCAGCATATACAGGTCGAGATAGGTTGAGATGCACACATCTTTGCTGGATATTTTTTTTCTCGCGGAAGCTCCTTATTGTCCGCCTTATTTTAAAGGTTTGCTGGACGAACGCTTTTATAATTCTCATGGGACGACGAGCTGCGCAGGCTCTCTGCTGTCACGGACACCAACGCGTTTGAGCCAAGATCAAGGCGTCACCAGATAGCCTATGCAAAAATTCACTGGGCTAATATCATCGAACTAAGTATTATAGTATCATCGAATCGTATCATATCATCGAACTAAGTATAGTATCATCGAAGTGCGGCTGACCTTCCAAGGAGCAAACGAGGTCATCCTGGTAGAGTACTGAAATACTGTAGAAGCGAAATTTAAGTAGTAAGTAACCAGAAACAATGAGTCAATAAGTATATAATCAGCAGAAAATAGCAACTACTGAAACACTGAAATATTGAACGCAGACCTCCTACTTTAAGAACTACGCGCGCCATAGCAATCGAGAAAGCGATGCCGTGTAATCCTTGGCAGACTAAATCATATTCCGATTGTATCCCGTCAGTGCACGGCGCCTGGATTTCTCGGATCGGGATTTTTCAGTTTGGACACACGAGTCAGGCGTTGTGTGTATGAGACCCGTCACGTTTTCTCAAAAGATAACCTGGCACAAGAATGAACTGAAGCACAATGGAATAAAATGCCGGTAAACGCGGTCTAACATAAGGGCCAAGTCATGAAGATCAGACATTTTTCCCAGGCACAGAAGCCGTGGAGGCCAAGGATTTCTCGATAATGTGGATGGAAACATTCGTAACAACTTTAAGTCCTCAACTCGTTTTGCTGCTTACGTAAAACAATGGTGAGAAATTGTAATGCATGCAAACCATCGAACATATTGCTTCAAGCATTAAAACGGTCCAACTCCCATAGGAAATTAGGTTTTGGGTGATTTGTCAGATTCAGCTCACCTTCACCTCTGACCTCTGTAACTAAGCTTCTGAATTGCCCTTTATTGCACAAATCGTCACGAAGCACGATCAGATACCTCAAGAAAGCCAAGACAGGGGTACAGTGTTCTAGAATTGCATGCTCTGCAACAAACATCTGTTTTACATGAACAAATCTCAATGCACGTTTGTGCACGTATGTACGCGTTATGTGTGCCGTTTATTACGGCGTATTTCCGCCAATATCAGTTTACTGCACCCAGGAATGACACGGGTGATCTGAAGAAGACAAGAGGGTTATCAAGTGCTTGAACGCAAATTATGGACATGTCGACCAAAGATCTTGTTTCGTGGTCATTTACAGATTAAGGTCCTCAAACTTCCACAAATATAAAGATGTTGTAAGCTAAGCTCATTAAAACCGTGCCCTGTGTGCTCAGCTAGTCTTCTATGACTCTTCTTGTTCGGGAAATCAAGGAACTCCTTCCCGACAATATTATTATTCCTAATGTAGCCAACCACGAGGACAGCGAAACAGTACCGTGACTGCCATTATGATAACCAACCCGCCAACGTAGTGAGGACAGAGAACGATACATTGCACAAGCAAACAAAACTGTCATCGAAATTATTACCAGCTACGGTCCCGATAATCAACAAATATTTAAGAACATATCAATGCAAAGTAACCCGCATTGGCAGTTACAGTGTTGCGGGCATTCGTTACGTCCTACGGGACAGGACTAAACTGCGATACCAGCGCCTCTACAATTCTTCAACTCGAGCCTAGTGCCCTCTACCTTACTGCAGCTCAATACAAGCGGCCGCTTACCAGAATGCTTCCAGCATAGATTACCCCGCTCCCCCCCCCCCCAAAAAAAAACACAAATCAAACGATCCTCGTTCTTCCGGCCTGTATTCGCCGTCCCTGTAATTGGTAACACCGTGCATCGTGTCACTCCACGTTAGCTCTGCCCAGGTACGTGACAGCGATTTTTCTCAGGGGAGGGCAATTGTCCGCAAGGTTTGCCTGAACACTGGCGACTTTGGACCGATGTCCTCCAAAATGGCTCATATCTGGTGCAAACCTCCTGGCCCGGAGCTGCCACAGCCCCTTAAACCCTCCTTGGCCACGTGCCTGACACTACAGCTTCCTCTCCAGCAACCACTACCTCTCCCTCGCAGAGAGCAGCGAACACTGCGTGTCTGGACATTGTCAAGTGCACGTTTCATGGAGGCGTGGGGCAGGGGATGCATTCCCCACTTAGTCCGAGACGCACTCAGATTTCACGGCTTTTGGATTACACTTGGTCTGCGTGGATTTCCAGTGGACCTGCGTAATTACTTGAAATATCGGCATCCCGTTATCAGGTTGCTTGTGCCGAGTCACAACAAACGACAGTTGACAGCATGAGGTGGTTGCCAAGTGTTTAACGTTCATTAGTAATGGCTCATGCACCAGAAAGGGCACCACATTACAGTGCATATTGAACAGTTCATTATGCATTACAGCATTACAGCGCAACCATCAATGTTCACATGCATGGCAGCGCAACTATTCCATACCAGGGGCATGGTTTCACAGAATCAGTTGGGGGGGACGAACTGTGAAAAATGATTATGCCAACAAACGAGCTCCACTAGGGTATGACTTTTTTTCTTCTTAAAACTGGGGGAGCAAGTGCTCAACTTGGGGTCTGGAGTCCCCTCCCCTAACTGAATAGGAAAACACATCCCAGTCCTACCTTATACGTACGGCGATCAAAGCTAGACTCAGCACATGTGCTAAAGCCCTTTTCCTTACAGGAGCATGCCGTTGTTTAAGGGAATGTTCCACACTTAAATATATTGAACCAAGCATAAGACATGATGGAATAAGCTCACTTTTAACTATTGGTATGCTTTTAAGCGGAAAAGGCTGTTCTAGACAGCACAGTTTCTCTGTTTGGTAAATAAGCTCTTTAACACGTCATCGTTTGATTATGTCAGCGTATCGTGCATAACACTGAGAGCCAATTGATGGCCGTTATGTCTTGAAAACGTGCTCACGAACGACAGGTATAAATGACTTCATTTTCTCGGCCTTGATCGCTGCATGGCTTATGAAATAGCGGACCTAAATGGCATTATTACGACGTTTTGAATGGCAACGTGACTTGGAAATACTATCGCAGAACTACTCACCCCATTTTCGCGGGCCTGTGGCTCAAAAACTAGAGGCGCTTAGGTCCTATGAAGGGCACGACCGTGAACTCCACCGAAAGGTCTTGAATGTGGCTATTTCAGCTCAAAACCTTACACAAATATTGAAAGCTCCCTTTAAGTATCTGCGCTATTCTTCTTATGAAAGAAGACACTCTTTTTATGACGCTTCCACCGCACATCCCAACTGACCAGGAATGGTTTGATTTATTTTGGCGCCACCTGTTGGGAGCAATCATAATCTCAGATTCTCACTCAATCCGTACGAACAGCTGACCTGAAGGACCACTGAACGATGCTCAATGGTCCTTCAGGTCAACTGTAAATACTCCGTATGTACCTCAGAGGCCGGTGGTCTTGAACGTTACGGCATGAACACAGTCCCATGAAGGCAAAGTAGATTGACATTGTTGCAAGTGTCAACTCCCAAATGCATGTCCGCTGTCAAGCATTCTGCCTCAATAAGCTGATCAACGCCATTTCCTTCTAGCCCTCCCCCTCCCTGCAAAAATATTAGCACTCAGCCCTCTAAAAAAAGACAACGAGCCATACTGTATCGCCAGAGGACAATAAGTGTTGCGCTACCTTGGAACCATTTTTCGCATCTTAAAGCTTTGAGCGGTGCACAATTCCATAAAAAATACATTATTCAAACCAAACACAAGAACGAAAACCGCATGCATTGTTCTGGAGTCATCCCGCACGTCCACCATGGCCGAATGCTTGCAGATACTAACAAAGAAAATTATTTTTGGTGGAATGTATTACAGGCCATATATATTATAAAGATCTACTGTTGCAATTTGTTCGGTAAAAAGGAATCCGTAACACATAACAATGGATTCCAAACAACGTGCTTGTACAGATAGTGATACATACATACCTCAACATACCTACCAAGTTCCCCTGAAAACTTAACTCTTGTAAAGAACTACAGACATCTCAATAACGCTTGCTTTCATAAACTGTCGACGGCATAATTGGTCTTAAGTTAAAACAACATAAAAATACTCAATTAACAATTGTGACGCTTTAGCAGCGCGTTGGCACCCCCGTGCGCTCCACGTCGTAGTGTCTCACTGTCATCCTCACGGAGGACGACGAAATACGTGACCAGTGGCGATACCGGATCTTCCGACTTCCCGCATACAGGCACGGGCGAGCACTACCAGCCAGGTTAAAACCAATGCAGTCGCCCATTTCCCATTGATCGCATAGGAAAGCGCACCCTTTACCATGTTCCTTGTGCCTCTGTACTTCCGGCACACTCCCTAGCGTGCTCACATGGCATGCAGCCCTTTCAGGTCATCACATTATCGCTCCTAGATACACCAGTAGTCTCCACACGGAACACAGATACCAACGGTAGTCTCCACATAGCACAGAGATACCACTGGTAGCCTCCACACAGCACACGGATACCAACGGTAGCCTCTGCACAGCACACAGATACCACTGGTAGCCTCCACACAGCACACAGATACCACCGGTAGCCTCCACACAGCACACAGATACCAACGGTAGCCTCCACACAGCACACAGATACCAACGGTAGCCTCCACACAGCACACAGATACCAACGGTAGCCTCCACACAGCACACAGATACCAACGGCAGCCTCCACACAGCACACAGATACCAACGGTAGCCTCCACACAGTACACAGATACCACTGGTAGCCTCCATACAGCATGCAGATACCAACGGCAGCCTCCACACAGCACACATATACCACTGGTAGCCTCCACACAGCACACATATACCATGGGTAGCCTCCACACAGCACGATCTTCTGCAATCCTCAGTCTCCCACGAAGCCGCACATCTTTATTGCAGTCCACGTCGCGTCCTCGCCTAGAGTTCCATCGCTCCTACTCTCCTCCCGGTCCTCATCTTCCATCCTCTCCTCCCGACACCGCACCCTGCACCCGCGACCGCCCTTCCTCCCCGATCGCGTACCAACCGAGCCTGCGCACCCGCCGGTACAGCGTCAGGTACTTCGCGGCGCGTCCCGACACGGGCACCACGTGCTCCCTGGCGAACGCCTCCCGCGTCAGGCCCCCCGCCGCCACGCCGGGCAGACCCAGCGCCGCCAGAAACGCCAGCACGAACGAGAAGCAGTTGCGGTCGGCCTCGTCAGTAGTCAGAGGCCGACCAGCCATCGGCGGTGAGCAGGCGGTCCAGGGCGTGGTCCCACCGCGCGGCGGCCGCTTCTGCCGGGGCGTCAGAGGCGGGCAGGGGAATGACGATGCACTGGGGCCAGTCAGCGGTCGGGACGCGGCGGAGGCCGGCGCGGTCGAAGGCGACCACGCCGCCGCCCGAGTCGGTGACGCCCGCGTGCAGGTCGCCGCCGCCGGTGTAGTTCAGGAGGAAGTCGCCCTCCGTAGGGCGGATGAGGACGGAGCGGGGCTGGTCGGCGGCGCGCCGGAACGGCGAGGGCACCTCCCTGGGTGGGGAGGTTGGCAGCGGCTTGCCGCACGCGGGACAGCGGGCAGGCAGGTGCGGGGAGGGGAAGAAGAGCGGTGCGCAGTGGTGGACGTGCCAGACTCCAGCAGGTGGGCTCATAGTGGTGACAGGGCTCATTAGAGTTGCCACTCTTTTGGTATGGGAAATGTAGTCTCTCTGGAAAAGACAGAAGAGGGAAGCCTATCAAACAATATTCACACAGTGCAAAAATACACCAGTATGAAAAGCATTCAATGATCATCCAAAAACTTCAAGGTAAAATTGGATCAAATGTCAACATAAAGAGTAAACAACATAACACTCCTCATACCTGATGCATGTTTGGTGGTCAGAACAGCCCAGAGAAATACCTTAAATAAGCAATCTGGCTTCCTGAACATATTAAATATACTGTGAATCTGTGTGAAGAAATCCAAGATATGAGCAACTATCACAGGCTATTCAAAGACCATCTGCTCAAAGATGAACATCAAGAGGACAAGCAAGGACAAGGTCTAGAATAATTTGCATCCCACTTGATTTCTGAATCTTGGATGACCATGCCATGCAACAGTTGAAGGGATACTGCAGTACTTGACATGGCCTTCTGATGACAGAATTCTATAAGGTCACCAAAGGTTGTCACATGCATTCAATCATAACTACAAATAAAAACTGGTACTTACCACAACACAAGATGAAAGAAATAGATTGATTCACCATAAACCAAGCATAATTTAATTCTTAAAGCTGTCTTTGCACCACATTGGGAATAAATACATGTGACAGCTTGAACTTGAACAAAAAAACCGCACATGTTATTGATAGGGTAACATGACAATCCTTCATTTACCTCAGTATTCTCAGGCATCCATTGTCATTGTCATTCATTTGCTCTATTTACTCTTTGCATTTACTCATCACACAATGAGCACTAATGCAGGTTGTGGTGGTGGATATAAATGCAGCAAACTATGAGAGAGTTTATTGATGAAGCTATTGATGAAGGACGGTATTGTCAACAACCTCATCAGTATGAAAGTACAGACATGAAGAGTACAAAAGAGAGTATGATGCAGACATAAATGATAATGGCGCATGGGGAGATGTGCCTAGAGCGTCTTTCCCAAAAAATGCCATGATCCCAATAACATTGACCACTATGGGATTCTGGATGCACCCTTGGGATCCTGGTGTATGTCCAAGCACATGGGAACATAATTACCCATCAACTATAAAGTGCTGCATTTCAACACATCAATAATGATGGCACATAATGGGCATTGCATGACCTATAGCAGTTGATGTGCCCTAAAACCCCAAATCATCATCATCATCATCATCATCAATGATGGCACATCTCATGAACCTATACTAGGACTCGGATGATGAATGCTCATATGAGCACATCAATAAAAATGACACATAATATAAACATTAATAAAGGATGACAATGTGAATAGACTAATAATAATGGCATGTAAGAATGCATACAAGAATGAAGGATGGCTAAAAGGACATATAAATGATAATGGAGTACCAAAATACTCATCAATTAACTATGAAACACCATAATTCAAATACATTGATGGCAAATGCGCAAGCAAACCAAGGTAGATTTTAGTCAAATTTCATTAGGACAGGGGTAGGGCACAACTTCTAGCTTGGGGCAGCTTATCAAAATTTGGGGGCAGAAACTACTGAACTGGACTGCTGAAAACACCATAACATGTTCCACAATACACAAAAATGGTAAAATCATAGAACATTACCAAATTTGACAGTTGATTATTTTAAGGGTAGGTAAGGTTCACATAACCTGCCCCAGATGGGACAGTGTGGTCTATCTGGGGCAAGATCCTGTCTACCTCAAGCATCTTGTTCACATTATTGTCATGGATTGAAGACTAAATGATGCTGACATATAAGAGTACAGACATAAATGGGGAATGGACATGGGAATGGACATAGATGGGGAATGGTCATGGGAATGGACATAGATGGGGAATGGTCATGGGAATGGACATAGATGGGGAATGGTCATGGGAATGGACATAGATGGGGAATGGTCATGGGAATGGACATAGATGGGGAATGGACATGGGAGCACTGCATTCTTTGAATAACTCTGTCAATGCTGCACATCCAGACCACTCTTACCACCACTGGAGAAAAATCAACATTTTAGGTATGCTGATCCCATTTTGTCGCCAACTACCTTAAGTGCAAATATCCGGCGGATCAGAAACACTGCTTTTACGACACTTACATGCCCAGACTACTCGTGGAGAATTAATGTGCCTGTTTGGGCGCGGCATCCAATTGAGGCCACCAGCAGCACGCCTCACACATAAACTGTGCTTTAGACTTTTTATCAGCATTACTTTCTATGTAGCTAAAAAGACCGGGCAGAAAATAGAAATCGTATCGTTCACGTCATATTCCCCACCAAAACGCAAGATACCAAATCAGTTTTACTTTGCTGTGAGGCTGCCAAGTCCGACAAATACCACGTGATCAGTGACGTCAAGCATTACACCACGTGATCTCTGACGTCACGGGCGAGCGTCGAGTTGGGCGGCTGCCAGAAGGGCGGCGCTAGGCGAGCGAGCAAACACTCGGCGGCGGGGCGCGGCGGTGGAACCCGATAAGCGCCGTGAAAACGAGCCAGCGACCAGGTGAAGTGCACTGTGCCAGTGTCGACCCCGCGTAGACGACGAACGCTCTGCCCACGTCGCAACAATGGCGGCTACGGAGGGCGTGTCAGCGGCGTTAGACCGCTTCAGCCGCGCTTTCTTTTGCGATGTGGCGGAGGCGAACGAAGGCAACATCATCTTGTCGCCGTTCAGCGTGGGTACCGCATTGGCCATGACGCTGGCGGGAGCGGCCGGCGACACCGCGAAGCAGATGCGGAAGACGCTGGGCCACGCGGAGGACGCCGAGGACGTCCACAGCGGCTACCAGAGCCTGCTGACGTCGCTGGAGAACGTGCCGGACGCGGCGCTGAACACCGCCAACCGGCTGTACCTGCAGAAGTCCTTCAAGGTGCAGGACAGCTTCGCGACGACGCTGAAGGAGCGCTACCGGAGTGAGGCGCTGAGCGTGGACTTCGCCGACACCACTGGCACCAGCCGCGTCATCAATGAGGAAGTGGCCCGCCTGACACGGGGCAAGATCCAGGACCTGGTGCCGGCTAGCTCGCTGTCCGCCGCCATCCGCCTCGTCCTCGTCAACGCCGTGCACTTCAAGGCCGGCTGGCAGCACAAGTTCAACAAGGAGTGGACGGAGGAGGGCGACTTCTTTGCGCCCGGAGAGACCCTGCGCGTGAAGCTGATGACCCTCGACGGCAAGATGCTGCAGGGCAGCAACGACTGCGGCGGCCTCGGCTGCCAGGCCGTGGAGCTGCCGTTTGTCGGCTACCGGTTCAGTATGCTACTGTTGCTGCCGCGCGAGAAGGAGGGCCTGCCTGCGCTGGAGGCGCGTCTGGCGAAGACCGACTTCGCCGCACTTCGCGCTTCGCTGCACAGCCTCCGCTCTCGCGTCGTGCTGCCGCGCTTCCGTCTGGAGACGGGCATGGAGCTGCGCGGGGCGCTCGAGCGCCTCGGCATGAGCGACGCCTTCGACGGCAAGCGAGCCGACCTGTCCGGTATCGCCGGTGCGCGCGACCTGGTCGTCGACAGCGTGCTGCATCGCGCCTGTATCGCCGTCGATGAGGAGGGCTGCGAGGCGGCGGCGGCCACGGCCGTCATGGTCGGCGTCATGGCCATTCTCGCGCCGGAGCTGCTCGACTTCCGCGCCGACCATCCGTTCTTGGCGGCGGTTGTCGACCGTGAGACGGGCGTGCCTTTGTTCCTCGGCCGTGTGGCCCGTCCGTGAGGCATGAGGAAGGTGCTGGGAGGGCGAGGGTGGATCCCAGACGCCGCCTTGGGGAGCACGTCGGCTTGGGTTGAAATCCCAAAAGTCTTCTTGCCTTCGAAATTCATCGGCTTTCGGTCCAATTTTTCCTCGGGGAGTGTTCTAGGAAAATGCATCTAGTAAACGAGGCTCAAATTTTCTTCAACACTGCCATTTCGCGCCTAACTTTGATCATTTTGGGGGCATGACCCAGTTGCCCCCTACCTCCCGGATTCGCCCTTGTGGGATGGCACCGTGGCGTGACCTTGGTATGGAAAATGTAAGGGCGGTTTGCCGGTAAGGTGTGCGTACCATTGCATAGTAACTTCTAAACATATTTCCGTCACTCAGGTTCTTTTAAAGCTGTAAGTGGTGCTAGTTCTTTTGAAAAGCTCTGTGTAAATGGCGTTATTTATCTGTGAAACACGCTATCCGTTTTCAGTTAACGCCTGTGTAGACTTTAGTGGCATTTATCAATGGTGATGCATGTTTGTGTTACTGTTCTTCTTTGTCTGTGGACTGTTGAAAAAACGTATGTGGTATTTTATCGTTTGGAAGTCTTAGACACTGTATAACGTGCATGGTCTTAACGAAGTTCGCAACCGAGCTGGCGTCTAAAATGAATGCAGTCTGTAACAACATTGTAAGTTTCACTCAGCCCATTAAAAAATACAAACAAATCGGACAAAGCGTTCCTTAAAAACTCGGAATATGATCAACGAAAAACGCACACACCGCGCGCGCGCCCAAACGCCCGCGCGCACGCGATTAAGGTAAGGTAGGGTAAGACAGGCAGACAGGTACAGACAGGCAGACAGACAGATACTGCCAAACGCACCGGAATTCTGCAGCTCGCTGACGGATGACTTCTATTCTCCAGCGCGCCCGCGTTTCTCATCCCGAGCATATCTTCGGCGAGCGTGGAGGTCTTTTGGCGTTTGCGCACCACACCAGTATGCACGCCGCGTCATCTGCCAGGGTGGTGAATCACCGCAGACTCTGAACACACATTCACAGGCGGCGGTCGCTGTCTCTGTTTACTGTATCGTTCTCAGTATGCGCGTTTCCACGTAACATGTGTCACCGGCTTCGTGGACTTGTCTTGCGTCACCAGTTCGCAGGAATAACGGTGAGTCATGCCCACGGTTCTCTTGTATATTGTGCGCATGCGTGATGCGTGCCTTTAAGAATGGTCGTGAGCATTCCCGCGCCTCGTGCTCAGAGCCTGGTAGGTAATACTGCATTGGAGGCTGCTTATATTAGGAACAACCTTGAATTCTGTTTATGTTTTCCTGTTATCACGTTCCAAGTTTTGTTGAAATGGTTAGGCTATTGCTCTTTCGGTAGACAAAGGAAAACTCTGCGACAATCGCTTGTTACCGAAATGTCACACCGATGCGTTTTTGCGATATTTTTGACGGCAACTTGTCTTCCTAAACGAGGGAAAAGGGTCAACATTTTATCATTCAAGACTACATAAACAGCGTACTGACGACGGCGGAGCATGGACGCGCTCAGAGACCGCAGAGACTCGGAGACATGGAAGCGGTCAGGGAAACAAACACATCAGAGACTCTCAGTCCTCAGCCATCCCGCAGGTGCCGCCTTGCCATGCGGTCGGCCGTAACAGCTTGCAAGTAGCCGTGGAACGACGACAGATGGCGGGCAGATGTTAGTTTCGGGGCGTCCGTGTTTCCTTGTCCACGGAGGACATTGCGGGTGCACTTTGTAACAGGGCGTGCGATGTTCGTGGATTCAGTCGTATCTGCAGGAGCTGTCGCCGGTTCACGACTTATCTAAAACTCACTATAGATTTTTCCGTTCATTTAATTCGCTGTTAGATAAATTATCCCACAAAACAACGGAACAGATGCAATTATTTCCCTAGAGAGGAGAATTTCTTTCAGGAAAAGTCATAGTTTTTTGCTCAGGAAATTAAGTAGCCTAGAGACATCGGTGCCAAGGACAGAAATTGGTCATTTTAGCCATATTATGGCGAAAGTCTGTAACTATAATAATTGGCATCTGTACTCTTCCGTTGATGTCATATTGTGTGTTAGGGTTGTTCAGCATGTGTTGCTCATTTTTGCATGCATTGGGTGCATCCAATCAGATGTGTCGACCACAAAGACAAATAATGTGAGGTGTTTGATGGAAGAGTGATTGTTCGAACAGCTTGGAAACGCTGTAATGGTTCCTATAACCACTCCAGCGGCTTTATTCAGCAAAGCTGGAGTTATTCCACGGATTCGTCGGCGCTGTGTAAATTTTGTGACTGCCAGCGTGGTCTTGGGCATGTAAGAAAATGTAAAAAAGGGATGAAAACCACAATCAGCGCTACTACGTACGTCTTCAGGAGCGGGCGCATTGTTTATCGCGACTGACATCACGGGTCAGAGGTCAGAGGTCAGAACCGAAAGGGCAGCTGTGCCGCAGCATGGCGCGGCACATGAACCGATCCGCGGTCCTGTCTGACAAACAGACAGAGCCAGAATAATCCTTCGAATTGCAACGGCGTAGCTGGGGTAGTGGTTCAGCGCATGCGCAACAAGCTTCGTCTGGCAGGCAGGTACTGCGCACCCAAAGCAACCCGCGTGAACCATTTGGAGTAAAGCTCAAAACGACCCCTGCCTTACATAAAGACAGCGGCGAAAATCAGGCAATAGGAGGATTATAACAGAATGATTTTCATTCACTTAGGAAAAATTGATTTGTTCAAAGCGATGCTCCATATCCTCCAGTCTCATCTAATCTGTGAAATCTTACTAAAATCACATATTTGGAGCACCATACCGAAATATACGAACAGGATAATCACAAAAGCGCACGGTATGAAACTCGCACAGTCCTTTCAGAATATTTGTCATTTGATGCGATTCCAAATAATAACTGTTTGGTCCCCGATCGGTGATCGTTCGATTGATCGTGACCAGCCTGGGCTAAGTTCGCGTTGCTGTAGATACTTGCTATAAGGGCGCTGCATGGGGAGGGGCCGTGGAGTGCCCCCCGCCCCTGCCGACTTTTGTTTTTTTCATCATAGGGGGTTCCGATGCAGTACTGATACAGCTCCTGTATGATATATTATGGGGCTTGTGCTATACAATATACAAGTGCACTACATGCAGCTATACCACACACTTTATGTAAAAGCACACATGCACCAAAATCATATCATACCAAGCAGAAGCAGTGATTTGTATTATGCGATTGCTATTCATTACGCCAACTAGCAGGGCTTCAGGCGACATCCCATTCGAGCACAGAACAAGGCCAGGGAGACCTTGATATCTCATTTCAAAGACAAGTCGGCACTCGGACAAGACTTAAAGCTAACATTCTTGTGCCCCCACGAATCAAAATGCTTGGGACACCCCACACCCCCGCCAGCACACCCACCCAGTCCTCAACCACACCACACCCCCATAGCCCTCTAATGGGCCTTAAAACTTGTCATTTTTAAAAAATTTGATCCGAACCCTTTGAATGGATGAATTTCTTGGATCAGCGCTCACGCTAAGCAGTGCTTGTTGTGTGAGCCCTGACCCCTACCATCCGATCACGCAATTCCAGGCAACGGCAGAATTTAGTGGCGAAAGCTTAACGTGCCGCAATGCTCGGCACGGTCCATCCTGCCTCGACGTCAA
>NW_023596805.1:4182135-4246659 GCF_011947565.3 Pollicipes pollicipes | reverse complement strand
AACGCAATTGCCAAACATTTAGGGTGCCGTGCTGGGCGATTTCCCACCTAAAAAAGCTTGCAAGCCAAGAGTAGCCTCTAAAGTGGAATACCCTTAGGCCCAACACCCAACCATCTGCGCACGTACGATTCCTCGTGGCCTATACAGTACGATCATTGGCTGAGACCCATTCACCATTCCACAGCGGTTGTGGTTCTATTCCCCTAAATTTATCTAAGCATGTGAACACACTTCCTTGATACTTGTCAGAAAAGGCGTTGTACCTCGAGTAAGAAAACCTCTCGAGTTGACCGCCTGTCCACAAATTGACGAAAACTGTAGCATAGGAACGAACGTCCGCTGTTTCTAGCCATGTTTCTAGTACTTCGCAGTTACGTGATGCGCCCTGCTATCCAGGCAAAGCAGTCCTTTGATCCAGCCCGCCCAGCTACCGTGGTCAGAAAGCTTTCCATATCCCATAGCGTCACACGCCAACTTTCCTGCGACTTTGCTTCAAAGCTACACATCGGGATGGACCATCGTCGCAGGCTGTTGGCACATTGGTGCACATATTTTCGTTGTTGCAAGTAGGCTGTTGCAAGCCGCAGGCACGTTCTTCACCCAGGTGTTAAACCGAGATCCGTTTTAAGGTTCACATTGAGTGTGTAGGTCGCGTCAACCGTGACAAGCTACGTTTGCAGTATTTCTGTTGACTTGCTCACCTCACTAATATCGATGTCCTGTCCGCTGGGCTGACCCTGGAAATCATCGACCTGCATGCCCGGCTGTTCACTCAGGACGCCGTAAGGTGGTTGAAAAGGTGCCTTAGCAAATGTATGTTCGTTCTTGTCACGCTGATACCCCAAACGCTAAGTGAATTTCAAAGGCCATGAGCGTCCAACGCGAGCCGCTGAACTTTTGGGAGCACACTTGAGGCAGTAAATTACTAATTCATACTCAGCAGTAGCAATGTATGAAGACATAGTACTGTCGCTTCCCAGAGCTTGCACAATAATGTGCAATACGCAGGCTTACCTGAAGGACCAAAAGTCAAAGGTATCTTACACAGAAGAGGGCATTCTCACTCTTTTCTCATAAAATAGTGGCGTTTCGCTCTGCGTGGTGTACCATCCTAAAATATTTTGCGTGTCAAAGTAAAGTTGTTTATTATCGCGCCGCGCTAGTAGCGATCTTATCGTTGGGGAATTTGTGCCTGCAACCCCTTAAAGGATAAAGGACCAAGGACCGATAGAAATCCAGAATCAAAACAAATCGACCGCAAATCACTCGGAGTATAAGCTCGAGCTGCTGCTATGAAAGACCGGCAAAATGCTGACGACTCGCCACCTTATCCCTGCTTACGCTGTCAATTTTAACAGAACGGCCTACCTCAAAATAATTAACGGGGTTGGATACGACTTCTACCAGCTCTACCCGTACCTGAACGCTCGCTGAAATCATGGGCAGGGAATGAGGAGACGCGAATTTGACAGCTCTATCAGATCGGAGACTGTACAATGGCGAAGGCCAAAATCACGCTATTTTCAACGCGAGTTGGTAAGGTTACGTTCACACCCCCGATCCTTACTGCGCTGATGTTGTGTCCTAGTTTGTGCTATTCGCCTCCTGTTCTTCTCCTACACTTCCTCTCCGCTCCGCGCTTGATCACGCTGAAAACGTCGACACGCTTACTCGCCGTGTGCCTGAATCGACCGTGCAAACATGGCGGCCAAAGCCCGGCCGCCATTTTGTTTGGACCTGAGGCGGAAGCTTGCCTCGGGCGGCATCACTGATCTCGTCACGTGACCTGTGTCTGAGCCATCGCCTGCGCAGTGCTCAGAGGCAGGCTAGGGCTGCTACCTGGCCCGTCCTGTCCTTGTTGGTGACAGCCAGCGGTTATTCCTGGATGAATTATTGCGGACATTTTTATTCATGCAATGTAGCAATACACCAAAGCGAGTAACAACAATGACGCCTATATAACCAGTCCGCACTAGTCATTCATATCCAGTGCATGCAGTGAGTCACGACACATGCAATACTCATGCAAATTATATAAAAAAGAAAGTTGGTACCAAAGTTCAAATACGTTGTAAAAAAGCATGCATTCACTAACGGCCTCGGCGTAACGACAGAACATAAAACATCATGCGTAACCGGTTTTCATGAGACATCTCCGGAGCACTTGTCAGCGTGTTTCCGCAGGTGTACGGGCAAAACAAAGCCCTTCCCACACTTCCCACAGCGGTGTTTGTAGTCGTGCGTGTGGACAGCGACGGTGTGCATTCTCATGCTTGACTGTCGCGAGAACCGCGCCTGACAGAAGGAGCAGCTGTAGGGCCGCTCCCCCGTGTGGGTCCGCATATGTGAGGTGAGGTCCGTCCGTCTAATAAACCGGACCGAGCACACCTCGCACCTGTGGGCCTTCACACCGCTGTGGGTCTTCATGTGCTGATGTAGTCTGACGACTGGTTAAACAGTGCACCACACTGCCCGCACTTGTTGACCTTCTCGCCAGTGTGGATGCGTATGTGCGTCTTAAGATCACCACCCCACCTGAAGGCCTTGCCGCACACGTCACAGCTGTACGGTCCTCTCGCCAGTGTGGAGCCGGAGGTGGCGCGTCAAGGTGGCTCTGCTCATTATACGCCTTACCACAGTGGTCGCAGCGAAACGGCCGCTCGCCCGTGTGGGTCCTGCGATGCCTCCTCATGCGAGACACGTTATCTGTGGAGTACTCGCACCACTCGCACTTGTGCCTGCCGTTCCTGCCGATGTGTCCGTGGCGCTGTTTAACGTGTCGGGCCAGACGATCCTGTCCCAGGACACTCGTAGCTGCAGTGGTCACAGCGGAGCGAGGCGTCATCTGAAACACGTAGCGTGTTGTGGCGGCCGGCTTCCAAAAGTCTGCCGACCAGACAGGCACAAGAACGCCAACCATTACCATTATGCAAGATATGACGTTGCTAAGCTTGCAAAACAATAGCCAAGGTTGCCTTCGAGAGTAAAGCTTTGCACCTGAAAAACTCCCCAATTTGTCAGTGAACCTTCATGCTACGCAGTCTGTCAAATACTGTAAAACATGAAACACGACACACACACACTCTGGCCAGAAAAAGCAGTCAGTGAGAGTCGTCAGTTCAGAGGGGCGCGAGCTATGCCTTTGGTCATTCGAAAAAACCCGTGGTTGGGTGGAGCATCGCAATGCTGACTTATGATGAATCAGCAATCTGGAGATCATTACGAAGCTTACATGCTCACGAGCGTATACATAATGCTCATTGCCTGGAAGGAACAGACTAATGCGACATAATAATCGCTGCAACGAGCAGACAGGAGACACTTGGCGCAGAGTCCGAGGCATCACGACACAACAACAAAGTTTAACTTTACAGTGCTCTGCGCTGTTGTAAAACGATCTCACACTGGTTGTTTTTGATCGATCAAGCGATGCGACAGAAGATGACGACATTCATTACACGTCACGTTCTCCACTATTGCCCTGGGCGCAAGACACGGAAACCACCGTAAGTGGCTGGTGGCACTGGTTCTTAGTTCAATGGACAACTGCGCAATGCAGCCCAGACATGGAGGACGGGCACGTTAGCGCACCTGAGAACGGCTCCAGGATGGGGGCCGGAGGAGCTTTCCTGAACGAGCGCACGTTGATGTCCAGCTCCCTGGCGTAAGCGTCCCCGTAGTACACCAGCAACTCGGAGCCCTTCGGGATGGCCTTGTAAGTCCTGCAGCGGAACAGCACGCATGGCACATGAGGACACGCAGCTCCCGTGCACTATCTGGGTCACCGCATGCGGGGGTCGTCGTTTTGTTCCAAGCACGTGGCATGCGTCGCAGAGCATTGCCAATTAGCGGTCGAAAGAAGGTGAGCTAACATGCAGCACACTAGGAACGAGTGGCCAGAACTGAGGGTCACCCAGCACGCCTTCAAACTGTTCACGAAATCACACGGTTTTGGTACAATTGATGGACATAGCGAAGAAGTCATGTGACGACTGATACAAGTCAGCGGCACGTTAAATAGCATACCTGTAGTACATCTGCGACTTGTACTGGAACGCGACCAGGTTTTGTTCGTGCTCGAACCGGGCGCAGTTGACGAGTCTCAGCCAGTTGCTGAAGCGCGAGTCGCCGGCGTCCACGTAATGGTGAACGCGCCGGCATTTCTTGATCTGAAACGGTAGAGGAGCCGTGCAGTTTTGATTCGGACAATACACGGTCTATTGAGGTGCAGTCTGTGTCCTAGACGGCGGAAACCGACCGCGTTATAACAAACCACCGAACACACGACCTCGCACAAGACGAAATCGGGGCTGCTAAGTGTGCATGCGCATCTGCAGAACTGTTGCGCCGATGACACAGTTATGAATGGTTATTACCTGTCAAAAATACTGTGTCGCAGCGCATGGGAAGCGTTTCAACCATCACGCGATAGGTAAAAATGTATACTAGCTTGATCGGAATGTCACCTCGTCACTACGGTGACGAGGTCTTGACTAAATGACAGGAAACTAGCAGGATTTATCACTGAGGGCATGTACTCAGGACCAAAGGTGCTGCTTAGTTGAAGATAATTGGGCAGTATGTTCCAAGTCGAAATGGCCGCTTAGTAAGCTGCGGGACACGCCTTTAAATATCACGGACGGCCCCTTGCACCTAATACGAAAATTACGATCATCACACTTATACACCCTTGCCTGCCCACACAAACTCCCGCAAACCTTCGCGTATGCGGAGCCCCGGGGATGTACGGCGGCCGACAGCGCGCCATCAGGTGCGCCGCCGAGCTCACCTCCCAGCTGTAGCCCGACGAGGTGGCCTGGCGCCGGTCCGTGGTGACGGTCCCCTCGTACGGGCCGAACCTCTGACGCGCCGGCAGGTCCTTCTCCGTCCAGATGCCTGACGCCGGAACACGTAACACAGAGTTTTGGAAGCACGGCCACCCGATTCGACGTCATTCGACGGCACAGAAACGCTCGGGTTCAACAGAGGACAGCAGGAAGGCGAACACCAGTTTGCCGCAGGCTGTCAAGGCGTGGTCGGTCATACAAATTAGTAGAACTGACCTCACTTGCTTTGTCGCACAAAAAGACAAAAAAGCAATGGCCATGCATCCGCACGGATGAAATTCGTCCTGTTTGATTTCCAATATTTGCCTGAGGCTGAGCATACCTGAAAGGCCTTCTCGTGCTGGGGCGCAGCCCGGATCTTCTGAAGGGGGGGACGGGGCGGGGGCAGAGCTCGGTGGGCAAGCACCACGTCGATTTTTAGCTCTCCGCTGGGAGCCATACAAGGTGAAAAATACTGTCCTAGGGGGACAGCTGGCGGTGCCCCTGATCTTGTGTGAAATCCGTCGAACCATTTCTGGTTGGCGCTTCGGCAGCAAAACGTAAGTGTTTGGGCGGACGAGTTAGGTGGGTGCCGCTGTGCTTTACAGAAGTGCTTTGTTGGAATAACCTTAGGGCTTTAACAGTCCAGATTGGGGGATGATCTTTCCCAAGAGCACTTAACTGGACATGAGTTCCTACACCCAAATCGGATACAACTGGGAGAGACGGTAATAGACACGAGGTGAGGGCATGTCACAACTAGCAAGTGCGCTGCAATTGTCTCAAATATTTGGGGTGGCTGACAATGCTTGCACAAATGACAGCTGATCTTCGCCAACCTAGTTTTTCCCCACTTCTGCTGTGCAACAGGATCTCACATCCTACCAGCAATCTCAAAAGCCATCCGCTGGTTCCAGCGAAAAGCAACACCGCGCGGGCTCGTGTGAACGGACGTTGGATAGCTTTCATCGAAGCCGTAAAAAACTTGGACTGGTTAAACCAGGCAAATGAAAACACTGAAGTGAATGTTGACATTTGTAACTTCAGAACTACACGTGCTATGCAGGAATAAAACTCGGAACTGTGGAGCGTTCATGGCACTCAGCATTGTAAACCGACCATGGACCATCAGTACATATGCCCCGTAATATGCCGAATCAGGTCACAACGGTTAAGCCTAATGTTGCAAAGCCCTATTCTCGCTTTTTGGGGGGAGCCCCCCCCCCCAAAATCGATAGGGGTCAAAATAAAGTAATGCATAAATCCCAGACCGATCTTCAATATTTTTTCCTCTTAACCGGAATGCTGGTTTTGAGCATTAGACTGAACCTTTTAAACTCACAACACTTTGAAGGGAAGCAAACCAAGACTAAAACTTTTCGGCATCGGTCCAGATGTGCATGGGTGCAGATCTATGCGGGCTCGTTGCTCAGGCCTCGGCATCTCTACGAATTCAACATTACGTCTATATATGATGGATGAGAAACAACCAAAATGTCTTCGAGCCAAGCCCACGGTGCACAAGTTATTCGACCATGCGCAGACTTCCGCGTGCTCTTGGTGGCAGGGAGGAGGGAGGATAGACCGTGTACCGATGTTGGCGTCCGGGATTTTGGATCGGCCGGTACTGAGGAACTCAGGCAGGGTTTTCTCGGCTCTGTCCGGATCTCTGGCACCCGCTGATACCTGGGAACGGTACAGAACAGCTGAAATTGCGATCTTCCATTTTGAACCCTGTAAATGTTACATTCTGTTGAACTTGAGTGACCTCGTGGTGATAGCTACAGCAGCCCGCTATTACGCCTGTTAGCAGGATAACTCGCGTCTAGCACCGCTCTTTGACACACGTCATATGCTGCAATACAGGGATAAAAACGCGTATTCCCCTACCCCCACCCGTGCGCCCGCCTCTACCCACCGCGAAACTGAACAAAGACAGAAAGTAGGTGCAATTAACAGAGCTCGACACTTGGCCGGTTGGTTAAGATAACGCATATAAGTATCGGCAGTAACAGCCGACAAGAAGTGGTCGGTGCCATGGTATGATATCAATCGGACAACCAGCACCGTTAGTTGTTGAATGGTTAGTTCAATCTTCGTTGAGCTTGAACTAGACCAAATCACTTAATTCCTAAACAGCGTTCTGCTACCGCACGCGCCTGGAGCCAAGCAGGGCCCCGGCATAATCACGTGCGTACCATCATCCCGCCCCTGAGCGACTGCCACCATATCGTAGTGCGGCGTGTGAAAGAGAGCAGTCTGACCTTTGTGTCCGGTATCACTCCCAGCGGCCCGTGGACCGGGCAGTCGCCTTCCCACTCACGGTCGCATTCGTCACAGACTGGCGGTACAGACAGACACTGATGCAGAGCACCCGCACAGCACCACGTGGCTCCAATAAACTGTGCCAAATAGGTGGAAGTATCACGCAGCAGCCCAAAACTGTAGTGTAATGTTATACTCTGTCCCAGTTGTCAGCAAACTCTGCCCTGCTGACCAAGCCAGCAACGGAGTAGTAATTCATACACGGCAGTCTGTGCCTGGCCAGGAAGCAACTGTTTATTTCAGGGACACAGCCAGAACATACTCGAATGCTGCGCGTGACTGAAAACGAACTGACCATTTTCCTTTTAAAAGGGAGCGTGACGCACACCGTCGTCGCGCACCCTTTTGTGGAGCACCAGCGACTGCACAGGACAATCCGGGGTTCGAATCTACCCGCCCCTCCCCCCCACATGAGAACGGAGCAGACGCTAACCACTCGGCCAATACGCCCGTAGAAAAGAAACAGTGTATCGCATCACGTGCTCGGTAGTACGCATCATCGCCTTAAAATTTGGCAGTGTGTCAACGACCCGCCAGACCTACTCACAGATGTAGTCGTCATCGTCTAGATCCTTCCTCCTCCTTGTAGTTCACTTCCTTCCGATGACGCTTGTAGACCTCGCGCTCAGGCGGCTCTGAAGGGACACACCAAATTTTAGTGGACTGGGAACTGCTTGGCCTATGTCACGAATCAATTATTAATTTGCGATCAGGGTACGCATGTTGTACAAAGTTGGTCGCATAATGTACATCCATGCGTACGTCCACGTCGCATGGTACATATCCATGTGCGCAAATACTCTCCGACGCCGTGCTCTCTCATAACGTGAGTGCCACGTTTGGCGGATATCCGGTAGTGAACTGGGGATGCCAGATACCAAAGAGGGGCGCAGTGCCTGTTGGATGCCCCACCAGCCAAACAGGGGCAGAGCAATGACCCTCAATCTTCGTCACAGAAACTTTGCTTGCGTCACTGGGAGAACCCGTGATAAAACACCAAGTGTCATGTTATACATGACGGGCCAGACTCCAGACATTACGGTGGTTCCCCCTCCAACGTCTTCGGTGGTACGTTCAAAAACAGTGAGCACCCACCAGCAACTTTTCGCAGCCAAAAGTAGCCAACTAGCTGAATGAACATTGCGACACGCTCACTTTCACAATCACTGACACCCACCTTCACCCATGGCTCTGAACTCGCTGATGATGATGGTCCACAGCCGCTCTCCCTTGGTGTCGACGACATTCAGAGCTCTGGAACACGGCATGATTTTGCCATCAATGGTGGAACAAGTTCCACGAGGCTCCACGACTCCCCTTTGCGCCCGGCTACGCGGCGAGCCATAAAGGTTTTGGAGTTTTCCGGGCGGGGTTGGCCGGGACCGACAAACAACACGACCGTGCGCGAGTGCATTCGCCCAGAGAAGGGAAGGGGAAGGGTGTCTAGGGTAGTGTACTCGTCGACAGCCGGTTGAACGCGGGAACGGACTTTCTGACTTTCCACTGCGATTGCGTTTAAATTAGTCGTGGCAAAACGAGCGGGGAAAATTAGTGTGGTCACTGCCATTCGGGAGACGACGCGTTTCTGAGGCGGCTTGAAACGCAGCAGTTCCCTTCAGACTCGGTGTGACAGCCCTGGCTTAAAGACCTGCATTCAGTACATGTTTCCCGCGGTATTGCATTTCACCCGAACTACAAAATTCAAGTGTATGTGTTAAAATCGTGCATGTATACAACAAATGCCTGCCTAAAACCTCGAGAGCATTCTTCTGCAAAGCTGTGTACTCGTATGTCTACTGACTGAGAGAGCACTAAGCTATGGTCCTCCCTCCGCTCTATGGCGGAATCGGAGGAATGTGCCGCATGCAGACCCTCCCGATGCTATGCTACGTTCCGTCTTACTTGTACTGGTCCTCGACGGTGAAGCCGATGAAGTCGTGAGGCGGGGACGGGGGCCGACCGCGCTCCTCTCTCTCCGGTCGGTGAGCGGTGGAAGCCTCACCATCAGGCTTTTTCAATGTCGCCACAGGCGCTGCCTGAAATACGCGGGCCACCGTAACCAGTGACAGAATACGACCGAGGGAATGTTACTGAATAAGTTGGGGCATTGCTCGGCTAAATTGCGGTGCACGATACGATTGAGGGAACATTATTAAAGAAATGAGGGAATGATCCGGCTAAATGGTGGTGCAGGACATGAAAGTGAGGATATTTTCATGCCGACCGTGCAAACACCTCGGGGCAATAGAAAGGTCACTTTAAGCACAAAAGGCAGTTATACATAAATACAGTCACCACTGCCCCAACGAAAACGATGTCATTAAATAGCGAAACATGAAACGCACCCACCATCGCCGGAAAATAGTAAAGAGCAATCAACATCATAATAAACAAGTCATCGTCAGCACAAAGCCAGCAGCACAAAATAGCCTCACAAACCTCGACTCGAGCAGTTGCCGCCGCCGCCTTCTTCACCGGAGGGCGGAACTGGGCTCCCTTGGCGGCGCCCCGTCGGCTGGCGGAGCGGGCCCGCTGCCGTGCGGGCTGCACGCACCGGGACGGGCTCCAGCCGTCATCGCTGCCGGCCGAGCGGAGCCGCTTGGGCCGGGCCGGCCGCGGCTCCGGCGGTGCCGGCCGCGGCCGCATGAACTGTGGCGGCTGGCCGGCGATGCCTGGATCGGGAGTAACGTGAGCTCTTGTCATGCTGTGTGTGCGTAGGAAGTACACCATCAAATGCACTCGGTGCAAGTGATATGAGCCCCTGCCGATTCGCCAACACATACACTAAAGCAAAGGTGTAACAGCGGGGTGGTGAGCCTTTGTACGGGGATAACGTATGATGCGTGACGGAATCCTCACGTAAGTAAGATTTTGTTAGACGGTGAAGGACGCTAGGATTCTAGACGACTGATTGACATCACTTCAGAATATTCCCAAGATTTGACTTTGAATGATCCTACCATCGGCTCTTGCGTAGTCTAATACATTTAGTTCATGTCCTAAGGTCGCACTGCCATCTCCCGGCGAGCTTGAAGTACTGCAAGTGGGTGCAGGGATGGCAATTTTGCACGACTGGTTTGGCAACCGCTCAACGTCATACAAACGCTCCGTGACGCAATCAAATAATGACGCATTGAGGAGCATACTCATTAAATAACGGAACTGCGTTGTCTAGAGCAGTATTTCCGCTTAAAGGAAGTGCCCACGTTAGTATGGGATTTTAAATTGAAAAAGGTGTGGGGAATGGTATGGAAAAAAGGTGTGGCCTGAGGTCGGTGGCAGCGGCCGCGATAAAGGTCACTTGACGTTGGAGTGCAGGACGGACAGTGACGAGCATTACGGCATGTTAAGCTTTCGCTATCAACTTCCGCCGTTGTCCTGGAATCGCGCAATCGGATGGCAGGGCTGGGCTAGATCTGGGCTCATACAACAAACACTGCTTAGCGTGAACTTTGATCTTAGAAATCCATCCATTCAAAGGTCGAGATTAATGACAGCGCATTTTTAGGTATCCAATGAAAGCAGCACGTTTTTGGCCAAAGTCCCATTGAGCGCTGGTCGGTGCAACTCCTGATCCTGACAAAAAATTACTTGAAAAATGTGGTATGGCGCCAAACCGGGGCCAAAATTTTTCGCGCACTAATAGCATGTCACAGGAAATCTTAGCTTTAACAAAGAAGCACCATTTGGCAGGGGGATGGTGGGGGCCACTGTGGCCTGATTCAAAGACAAAATGGAAATTGGAGTGAGGTGTGTGATTTGGCCCGGTGGCTTTGCCTCCTCCCCCAAACCCGGCAGCTAGATCCGCTAACGCAGCCCAGTGTTTGCCCTCCCCCCCCCTCCCCACAGACACGTAAGGTTCTCGTATACAGTCATCTCTTATACAGTGCATCTACCAAAACTAGAACCCTCCCTACCCTCCCCAACATAACAACACAAAGTCAAAAAGAATTATGATCCGTTAACTTGAAGCACATCCTCGGGTTCATTGCTCACCAAGCTCCTGCAGCATTTCGAAGTTGGATTTTCTTTTCATAAAAACTTGCTTTTCGTAGTCACTGAGATGGACCCAGTCAACCTCCTCGAAGAAACATCGAATAGAACTAAAGTTTTCTTCCGCCATTGTAAGAACAGCAGAACACTATCTAAATTCAACACAACCGAACAAGAAAACTGCGAACAATGAACTCAGAAAGAAAATGTGAATACAACAACCATCAACGTAAAGCGCAATCTGCGTAAAATTCTACACCGGAGAAAACTTGATAATGGAAGACCCAGATCTTCGTCAGTACGAGGGCCGTAGATTAGGCTTACAACAGGCTAACCAATGATAAACTCGTGTCCTTTTTCACCGTCAGGCCCTCGACAGCTCTAGCTTCTGCGCTTCAACTGAACCCCTTCCGCTTCAACTGCTTGACGCGCACCCTGTTTTCCGTCTACGTCCCCAACCGACTCCCGTTACTTCTGCTGCTTCTGCTTCGAAATTTCCCGCCCTGTTGATATGGAAGTATTTGTGGTTGGGTGGATTTTGCTGTCTTAGTGCAAATTGTAAAATGAAAGCAAGATTTTAAATCCTTTCAAGGCTATTCAACGGGTTAAAATATTTTTGGTATGTCAAAATATTAAAAGAGCATTTGAACTGCTATTAAGTAAGAGCTCTTGTGGCGCCATTTGCGAGCAAAGGTAAGAGAGCAAAACCGCCACTCAGCTGATCGGTTTCGGTGGGGTTGTACCGCAGTAGTGACGAACGTGGAAGCCCTGGTTAGCGGGGTTGGTAGGGTGGGGCGTTTGCGATTTTGTGTGCATATATTTGTGGCGTATTGATAAGAAATTGGGCGTCTACGATCGTTGGTGCTCTTTCTGTCACAATAGAAGCCCACGTGACATATCCAGCGTTTTTTTCTTTTGAACTAGCTGTCACAGGAACTTTACAGTCTTCGATTTTGGAGCTGTAAGCATGATTTTCTGAGTAGGGGAGAGCGGAGCCCCCGTAAAACTTACCATTATAGAACCAAAGAAAAAGTCAAATTTGATTTGCTTGTATGTATGAGGTCATGGTGATTGGTCTCATATAGAAACACACACATGCACATGTGCCTCAGCAAAGATGGATATCCTGAGTTAGGGGGACAGCCTTGGTATCCCCCATACCACTCTGATCCTAAGTATATGAGCAGTACATGCCATATTGATGAAAAAATTGAGCCTTGCTGAATGGGTGCTAGAATTTTATGTATGGATAAAGTGCAAACTTGGCTGCTGTTAACCATAAAACAGCTTTTTTAATTTAACAAGTAACAGGGAAATAGTGTTGTTTTTATGAGATGTTATTTAGTGTGCTGTGATACAGCACAATTATTTTAGGTAGTGTCAGTGTTAGCATGCTTTTATGGTGTCACTGTTAAATGTGGTTCATCTTCAAATGAAAACTTTGTAGAGATAGTCCAGTATGGATTAATTGAAATAAAGTCAAGCTGTCTCACAAGAAAAAATGTCATACTGATAAGAAAATGTGTAATCTGAAATCCATGCATGTGCAAACATGAGCATGAACCCCAAAAATAGATATGGAGATAATTATCTTTTCACCATGTTGGCCTTCAAAATTAAAAACACCTGGGGTCCACATTATACACATCTGTTAGATGATGATGCATGGTCAGAATCAGCTTCAAAAGGCTTAAGTCCCTTTTGTGGAACATTTTCATCCTCAAAATGCCATATGCATGCCAATGTCTATTAAAAGAAGGTGTGCTGTTGCAAAGGTGCAATAATAGCATCAGATGCAATCTGTGTGTTGTGCTGTCCCTTCATGGCATCATTTCTCACATGGGTAGGCATGTTTTGTGGAGTTGAACATTGCAATAATTTTGTCTTTAAATAGAGGTGCCAAAATCTGGCAAGATGCATACATAAAAACAATAAAGCTAAGAGTGCATGGCAAGTATACTGCATTCTTCCATAGCTAGCAGAGCATCATGTGTGACCCTGTTGTGCAATCCAAACCATGATACCAAAAACAATACCAAATAAAAATGTAGCTGAAATAACCAAAATAGGCCATGACAAAGACCAGGCAGACATCTTAGATAAGATAGTGGTGGTAGCCTTATTCCTCAAGAGAAAACCCAGGAGACTGGAGATATAGATGGGTTGATATTTCAGTAACATGTCTTTATCAAAACAATAGCAGAGGCAAGTTCCAAATCACATGCCAATGGTACTAATCAATTTTAAAGCTTTTTTTAAAACAACAAGCCACAATTTTTCAGGACACCAACATTCAGGGGATTAAACAAAGAGCAATTTGCCAGCAATTACGGTGCCTATCTCTGTGATGCGGTGCCTATCTCAGCATTAGAGCACACAGACACACATGTATGTACAAACAAACTCAAGCAAATAGGCATAATGTATTCAAGCAAATAGGCATTTTGTGAAGATATCAGTGAAGTATTCATTGGAGATCACACACCATTGCCTCTTCATCAAGTGCAGCCTTGTTAGTGAGCATTAATCCAGCTGTATTGCCCTGCAGGTCATCCATTGCATCAAAAAGTGACTACTAAAGCAATGGAGAACTCAAGAGATTCTGCTGGAGACTGTAAAGATGGCCCATCTGTTGAGTACCTCAGCATGTCTGGAGATCCTGCTCAGGATAAGGTCGGTACTAATTCTGTCAGGTGTAGCACATAGAATCTGAAGATAGAATGTGATCATTTTAGTGTTATCTATTTGTTTCCAGGTACCAAAACTTTCTGCCATTCGGTTTCGACGATGTTGTGAATGTCATTGCCCTGAGCAATGAAGTACTGTAAGATGTGCTTGGCAGTTGTTACTATTGTCACTGATTATCACGAGTGAGGCTGCTGGGAAAGGAGTGGGCCCTCCTTGCACTGCGAAAGATATCGTTGTGGGCGCACTGCCCGCGCTTGCTGCTACACCTTATAGAGGCTGATATCTTTCCCATAACTAATCCAGGCTCAAATGGTTAACATGGGGGCTTTATGACGCACTCAGCTGCCGAGGCTATACGGCGGCGCCTACCTCTCACCATGGTGGGAATGGCAGGCCTCGGAGAAAGGGAATCCCGTCCCTCTGGTTCCCTAAACGCGCACTGGTTAACGCAGATGCATTGACCACTGCACGATCGGCACCCAAAATTCCACCCAAATTTCACCCAATTTTTGAAAGATGTCCTGCATAAATTGTTCGAGATTTCCGAGTGAGCTGTCGGCTCGGAGGAACTTCCCCGCGGTATGGCAATGGCAGCACGAGTTCACGTCCTCCCTGGATTAGTACGCGAAAAGGGAGAGTTCCCACTTGCGAAGCAGCTGGAGGATACAGAACGGAGTGGGGCCCAGATCCAGATCCAGATACAGATCCAGATCTCGACGACCCGACGTCGCAGCGTAATGAGACCAACATTCTGGCGGAGCTAAAACGGAAAATCGCGTCTTTAAAAACATGGGCAGGCTTGTGCAGACGGTCACACGCTCTGGTGCCCAAATCCCCAGCCCCACCGCACTGGGCGCTTCTTGGAATCTATGCCAAATCTCAGCAGCGGAAGAAGGTAGACGTGAAGCGAGCCGCGTGGTGTTGGCGATGGTACGGGCTACAGCTCGTGAACGGATCTCAAGGGCGTTCGGGACCGTTTGTTCGTCAGCAGTCGGCCCGGAAGCCTCCAGAGTCACCTTTTCCCAACCGAATTTGAATATGTGATGCTGTGGTTGTGTCGTAAGCTGAGCGTGTAGCAAAATGGGCTGTGGCCTGCACCGGGATTACGCCATGAAGCCTCACGGGCGTGTAGCCCTGCTTATTACGATATGCTCCCTAACGATTTTCGTTTTTGTAATACTTCTGTCAGAATGGGAAAGGGATTTTTTTGCGGATTTGTCAGTAATCTTGACTAAAATAACCGAGCTAATGCGTGCTAATAGTTGGTCATTTCCGTTATTCAACTGCTTGTTACTTGATATTCCTTTATGTTCATTGGCGGTTAGCAAATGGTACAAGCCGCCACAGGCATCCTATAAAATCGATTGATTTCAATTTCGAAGCCAGGTGCCTCGCCTGTCATGTAGGTTCATAGACAGAGCACATTAATCAGATGGTCGGAAGCACCAGCTTTCGTCATGCATAACAAATTTTTCCACCAAGTAATGTTCGCATTTAAATGTCATCTTTGTTTTTGGTTAGTTGAATTCCATATCTCTCCGCCCCCCCCCCCCCCCCCCATGTAATGTCTCCACCTCGCTGCAAAGCCTGGTAGCCCCTGCCGTCGCAGCCGCGCCCCAGACTCATTTGCGGATTACCTGCTCTAGCAGACGCTAGACCCGACCTCCTGGTGATATACGTTACCCGTTTCCTCAGAAGCGCTATATACTTATGAACAAAATGGCGTATATAACGCGAAGTTGTCTGGCATCTTCGAACTGCAGATTGCGCGGTCTCTGAAATCGTGCGCCAAGGTACGAACCCAAGAGCGCGCCAGGGGTGTGCCCGCTCCTTCCTGACCTTGACCTCTACCCTCCGGCAGATGCTGCTGCAGCCCTTCCAGTACATCTGCCAGATGCCGGGGAAGCAGATTCGCACCAAGCTGGCCCAGTCGTTCAACTACTGGATGAACATAGCGCCCGATAAGCTGGCGGAGATCGAGCAGATTGTGGAGATGCTACACAATGCAAGCCTGCTGTAAGTTGCTGACTTCATTGATTCAATGTTCAACTTCCTCGATTAACCGTAAATGTCCAAGCAAGGAGGAGAGGTCTGGTGTACAGCCAAAAACATGCAGGATGTGCAGAGGTCGTGTGGTTTGCCTTTTTGGGCGTTGTTTTCTCAGCACAAATCATGTGATTGTTCTGAGACGCATCTAGAATGATAACACTCACAAAGCACATGTCAGGTTAGCTATGCCACACTACGCCATTGAAATTGCTGCGGCTCGAGCTAATCACGTAAAGTGTGCTTCCTTTTTTTCTTTTTTTAGGTTGAGAAACGGCAGTTATGCCTACCGACTCGTGCTTTTCTGTCGCGCTTTCATCTAGTGCGTCATTAAAGTGAAATGGAACGTGCTGCCCAACATGGGCTGACCAGCGAACCACGAGATCCCTCCAAGTTCTGCGTAAATGAGCGTTTTTGTCATTGGTAGTAATGACATATTTACGTACCTGAACCTTCCATTCAAGTGGACAGGAGGGTCTTTAGTTGGCTTGGCTCTTTACCATCAAGAAGTCGCACCTCGGAGTCCCCCCGGCGCTTTGGTCCAGGGGCAATACCGGAGATTATCCGGTCCGAAATCGCGACTTAGTAGAGCGGACTTGTTTATCGTTCTGCCACGCATGCGCGTATAGTCGACACAAATCCAAAATCCAAAACAAAAATATCCAAAAAAATCCAAATTCCAAATCCAAAATCCAAAACACACCGCGCCCCATTCCCGGACCCGTGTGCTGTCCCAGGTTTCGTGTCTCCCGATGCTGACGTGCCCCGTATCTTCACCACACATCCGGTGCCTACGTGGCCCGCGCTTGAGGGCCCGCGGAGCCTGCATTTCATGTATTTTGACCTGTGCGGGGTTAAAATACATGAAATGCTGCATGCACCATCATAAACATCACCCGAGAAGGGGTTCGGCAGCGGGATGTGTTTTGTCTTTCTTTATTTTGTGTTCGGCGTTTTAAAACGAGCGTTCATCATGTACCCAGCAAAGTGTCATGTGATGCATACCTACATCACCAGTCGGCTAACGGCAGCCGTCGGCCAGTAGCACTGTTTTCGAAACCGCTCACTCTTTGAACAAGACCGAAAACTGGCTGATCATTCAGTCATGAAACAAAAGATTGTAGAGATCAGCATGATCAGATAGTACAGCTATGAAAGTCGGCAGGCTGGTGTACTGTTTTCTATTCTGTTCTGTTCTGTGTTCTGTGATATCCACCAAAGGATATTTTCGCTTTTTTTGTAAAAATTTGGCCACCGCCGCCGAAAATTGCAATCGCCACAGACTCATTGATATCGCCGCCGAAAACGCGCCTGGCCAAACCCATGGCCGGCCTGTTTCGGAGAATTGTGAGTTGTAAGTTGCGCACGAACGCCACAATTACGATCATCAGGCTACTGATGGATGTTAATATGTGGTTTTGTGGGTTTTTCAACCAACGCCCGCCGCTGCCACGTCCCGCAAGTTGGAGCGGAGCGGGCCTCTGATTGGTTGGAACCCAACTGTCACGCGAATTCGTACAGCGTTGTGGTTGGTGGAGCCGGGTGAGCTCAGCGCAGCGTGACCTGTTGCGAGGCCGGCCCGAGGGACGAGAGATGGGCGTCAAATGACCACCGCAGTCGGCGCGCCCGCAAACCCCAATAAACATCAAATTAGATGAATGGGTGACACAAGCGTTGGCACATTTGCTTCGCTGCACTCAGTGAGAAAACGTAGAATTTTGAGCTATCCATATTTAATTATCTATCTTTTGCAGTTTGATTGATGGTTTTAGCCGCTCTGGATGTCGAGATATGGTGCAAACGTAAAAAAAATTGGTGGTGGTCACTCAAGCTCACACAAAATGTCTGATAAGTGTGGTATTTCCCTCGATAAGTTTTCCGGTTCATCATACCAGGATTGGGAAAACTGGTTGGATGGTGACAAGCTGTTCGCCGACGTGGAGAAAAGGTCAACCGAAAGGAAAGTGAGCTTCATTCGCTTCTCCGTGGATGGAAACGTAAGGGCAGCACTCCGGCAGTCATACTTTCAGCCTTTGGAAGACATCGATGCAACTGCTAAGAAGGTTCTTGCTGAAGCCCCGGGCCAGCTGTCGGCTGCCAGAGACGTCGATGCCAGGCAGTATCGTGGAGATGTTCAAGACTATGTCCTACGCGTACTTGCGGGCGGACGCCATGCGTAACCCCATCCTAGTGAAGAAGCGCGTTCCAATGTCGTATTGCTCCACCTTCAACGAGCCATCCCGCCCGGCTCGCCCTCACCACCGCCTGTGCCGCCACGTCGCCACCGCCCAACTAGATGCCGACGCTGCCTCCGCCGCCCAACTTGCTGCCGCCGCCGCCCATCTCGCTGCCGGCTCCGTCCAGCCCGCTGCCGCCGCCGCCCAGGCCGTCGCCGCCCCCGCCCAGCTCGATGCTGCCACCCTTGTCGCCGCGGTCACCGCTGCTGGCTGGGTAGGAAGCGTTGCTGGCGCGCGGCGCGGCGGGTGGGTATCCGACGTCAAGTGAAGTTCCTCAGCCGGGGGTACGGTACACGCCGGTCACCATCAATGGCCGACACGTCTCAGCCATGGTCGACGGTGGTGTTGATGAGGTGGTCGTCCGACAGGACTGCTTGCCCCCAGATGTGCGCGTGCAACCTCCAGACAAGACAATCAGCCTTGCGGATGGGGGACTTGTCTGGGCATCATTGGTAAGACCACTGTGACAACGGCCTTGGGGTCATGCGTCCGCCTGGTCGACTGTCACGCGGCAAGCAAGTTGTTTGGTCAGCGCTTGCTGGGTGCCAAATATCTTGCCGAGGTAGCAGCGTGCTTGGACATGAAAAGAGGGCTGCTCGTTACACCAGTGGAGCTACTACAGCTACTACAGCTACTGCTGACGTGCCGCCCGGCTGGATCCATGTCACCCTGTGCTGGAGTAGTCTTGAAAGATCCTGCTATGATCCGAGCTTGGAGTGAAATGATCTGTCCTGGGTGAATCTGTTCTTTGTCCAATACTACGCTTTGTTCTTCGTTGGCTGGGTTGGAGGGGGGGGGGGGGGGGGGGGTGATCAAGAAGCTGGACATGCAGTCCAGAAGGAGGGGGAACCAAGGAGTACGTGAGTCACCACAGCCGCCTTAAGCCCTGCAAACCGCCGCCAGATCCAGCCGCTAGCTGTGGCCGACGTCAACACACGTCCGGGCGGTTTATTCTAAAGAGTGTTCTGACGACATATTGTGCTCCTGAGCGAGCTGGTTTTCCGTCCGATGTCCATTTTCAGGGAAAACACAGTTCGCTCCCAGCAGCACCTTCCCCGTGCCCCGTAAACCTACGCTTCCGGGATGCCTCATCGCCAACGCCGAGTGAGCCCTCGGATAGCTGGTTGGTTTGGTTTGTTTTGTTTTGTTTTTTTGTTTTGTTTTTGGATTAGAGCCCTTTCGACCAGGAATGATCATTTCAGGGCTATGGGATGAAGGGAAATGGTTGACGGTGGGGGTAGACTTGCAGTGCGCCAAGGGGGCCAACCGCCGAGCTTTTTACCCGCGCATGCGCGCTGAGTACCCGGTCATGATCCCCCTTCCCACGTGGCCCTTGGCCCACTCGTGGCTGACACATGCAGTCTGCCCCGGACAAGCGGGTTGTCGCAAGGATGCAGGATGAAGCAAGATAGAGGATAAGAGGGAAGGATGATGATGATGCTGATGCTGATGATGATGATGATGATGATGATGATGATGCTCCCGGGTAGACCAGTGTTCACTTGTGACGCAGCCTCCCGTATTGGGTGGTGTGACAGACGAGTTGGGTTTGGCCCCGCGCACGTACCACCGCTAACACTGAGCCACACTGAGCCACACTGAGCCACACAGGCCACTCGCCGAGCCATCTCCGCTGTCTGATCCGGTGCGTCGATCTGGGCGAGTGCGAAAGCAGCGACGTCCGTAGACAGTGGGTGGCACAGGTTGTTGTAGGCTTTCACACGACAGACGCATGCTTGTTGCTTTCTGCTGCGCTTGAGGAAATTCGTTGACGCTACTATGCTTTTTGCAACAGACTCGAACTGCATATTGTTCACTGGATTATGTGCCTTATTGTCGCTTGGCGTATTTTGTCATTGGTTGATGTCATGTGAGTTTTGAGTATTTGTAAACCCAGCGTGTGATATGAGTCGAGACTCGCGACACTACTAAGCTGTCGTGGCTGGTGGGCTTTTCAATTCATCGACCAAGCACACTGGCAAGGGTTTTGAAGGTTGTCTGTCCCTCGTCAGGTAAATCCCGGCTTTGTCCGGAAGGTGATACCGATGGCAATGATGATAATATTTACGATGCTATTGTAATAACGACGAAAATGATGGCGGTGGCGATGTCGCTTCGGTTGCCGTTATTCGATGAGAATGGTGGTGATGACGATGGCGGCGGTTGTGATGATGGTGATAGTGGCGATGGCGATGACGATGGCGATAGTGACGATGGCGATAGTGGCGATGATGATGATGACGATGGCGACGGTGATGACGTTGGCGATAGCGGCGATGATGGTAACGATGGCGATAGTGACGATGGTGACGACGGCGACGCATGTCGTCTGCGCCTCCTCAGGATTGACGACATCGAGGACCGGAGTATCTTGCGTCGCGGTATCCCGGTGGCCCACAGCATCTACGGCATGGCCAGCACCATCAACGCCGCCAACTACGTCTACTTCATGGGCCTGGAGCGGGCGCAGGCGCTTGGGCACCCCAAGGTTAGCTCCGCTTGGCGGGGACGGGGACGGGTGGGGTGGGGGGTTTGCGATTGGGATAATCTGTCATGTGAGGTTTGGCACGTGTTGGTGATTTGGTATGACTGGCTGCTGCGCCAATGAGAGGTGCAAACCTGCATGCAGGGAAAAGTGTGTATGTTTTAATATGTCATTTTCTGCCCGTGCTATATTGTAGAATTTGTCCTCCCATGAAGTGACGCAATTTTTTAAACTTTGAATGCAATTTGTTCTTGAAGTATGTTTTCATGCCTCACAAGTCCGGAGCCATTGAATCCGTGGCACTTGTCGAATCTTTTTTTGTCGGTGATGAACGGAACCCGAAGCGTGGACAGAACACAGGTAGCACTGCGTGGCCTTGTCCTCCCATAAGGAACGCTGCGTGGCCTTGTCCTCCCATAAGGAACACTGCAAGACCTTGCCCTCCCATAAGGAACATTGCGTGGCCTTGTCCTCCCACAATTAACACTGTGTGGCCTTATCCTCCTCCCTTATCCTCAGGATAAGGAGTACTGCGTGGCCTTGTCCTCTCATAAGTAACATTGCGTGGTCTTGTGCTCCCGCAAACGCTCTTCCCGGCCGAGCTAAAAACTTTGCAAAATTGCTGTCGTTTAAGGAGGGGGTTTTCCCTTAGCGAAATCTAGTTGCTAGACTCCTGGAACGTTTAGACCTTCAGACCTTTAGAAACAAATGGAAGTGGGCGTGGACTGTAGGCCCACTGTTGCGCTGACTGTTCCCTGCGGCAGAGCGAGCCCAATTATGCGCCTGGGGCGAAAGGCCCACAGCTCCGCCCACTGTGCCGCGCTGACGCGTGATGACGTCACGGATGACGTCACGGACGTCGGCAGGCGACCACGGTGTTCTGCGAGCAGCTGCTGGACCTGCATCGGGGACAGGGAATGGACATCTACTGGCGGGACAACTTCCACTGTCCCACCGAAGAGGAGTACAGGCAGATGACCATCCGCAGTGAGTGCCGCTCGGGAGGTGTGCGCGAGCAGTAGCTCGATAGTGAGCAGGAGGGCATTCTGTAACGGGACCAAGTGTATGATATGACTTGGATGGGGACTTGTGGTGACTGGGGTGGTGATTTGTGACTGGGGTGACTTGTGGTGACTTGGGTGTTGACTTGTGGTGACTTGATGCAGGTGGTGACTTGTGGTGGCCGAGTGTAGTGACTTTTGTGGTACTCGGGTAGTGCCGCTCGACAGTTAGCCGCGTTTGCTTCTGTTTCTTTCGATATCTCTCATGTGTCTCTTTCGGTGTCTCCGACTGCGGTGCCTTGCTTTCTCCTGTGATTGTCTCGATCCGTCAGCCTGGAGACCACGTCATGAGACAGGTGGCTAAAGAACGCGAAAGTTCTAAAATAAGATCATTTAGATTTAATCGGGTCTTCACACTCGCCCACCAATGAGCGTGTAGGAATCCGCCCGTATTTTCATACTCACCCACCAATAAGCTTGCAGGTATCCAAAAGTATGCTCACAAGTCGCCCACCAATGAGTGTGCAGGAATTTCACCCGTATGATCACGCTCATCCACCAGTGAGCGTGCAGGGATCTTCCCTGTGCTCACGGGCGGTGTACGTTGCTGTGGTATTTTGCGGATGTCAGTGTGGCTGCTGGAACAGGATTTGTGCATGACGAAATCTTGGACATATAGAATTATCTCTGAAATATGGTGTTTATGTAAAATGTGGTTTAAAAAAACCCGCACCCTGCACCCCCGCAACCCATACCCCACACCCTACAACTCAAAATCCACAGGCTGCATCCCACACCCGCAACCCACAACCCACAACCCACATCCTGTGTCCCATTTCTGCACCCCACACCCCGCACCCCGCATCCCGCACCCCGCACCCCGCACCCCGCACCCCGCACCCCGCACCCCGCACCCCGCGACCCGCAACCCGTTCCCAGAAAGCTGTTCCCTTCGCTCGGCATCCGCCAGTTACGCGTCGCTGAAAGGGGGTCGAACCGCCAAACGGCCCAATCGAGACAGCACGCGCCGGCGTCACTCGCCTGCGGCGGCAGCACCAAAGAGCCCCAGAAGGTCACCCCCATCAGGTCGCGGACGGGGAAGTCGTGGGCCGGCCAGCCCCTTCCGGCTGTTCGTGACGTGGTGGACGTGGACGTGACGTGACGTTAAACCTCGCGGCGGAAACCTTCCACCCTACGGTTGTGTGTGACGTTCAGTGGCGTGACGTTATGTGACGTCACGTTCGGTAACGTGACGTGTTGTGACTTGACGTTATGTGATATGACGTTCGGTGACGTGGCGGGACGTTATGTGACGTGACGCTATGTGATGTGACGTTCGGTGATGTGACTCGTCGTTTGGTGATGTGGCGTCATGTCACGTGACGTCATGTCACGTTCTGTGCCGTGACGTTCTGTGATGTAACGTTCTGTGATGTGACGTTCGGTGACGTGACGTGCGTGTGTCACCGCCAGAGACGGGTGGCCTGTTCGGGCTGGCCACCCGGCTGATGCAGCTGTTCTCCAGCTGCCAACACGACTTCAGCAAGCTCGCCTCCACGCTCGGCCTCTACTTCCAGATCCGGGACGACTACGCCAACCTGTGTTTGGAAGAGGTCAGTGACCCGCGCCGGCGGCCCCGTCCGACAGGGGGTCGGGGGCTCGTAGATGTGATGTGTGGTGGGCCATTGTGTGATGGTATGTGATGCCAAACCGTCATCAACATGAATTGAGATGAGACGACATAGTTTACTAATTATTGAAATGACAGCTTGCTACTAACAAAGACTTCGTAGAAATGCGTTCATGAAGAAAATATGGGGTTGGTGGACCGGATGCTCTCGTGCGTGAAATAAGACGACAGCTAGAGCAGCAACAACAGCTGCGTGCCACACGTAGAGGGATTCTGCCCTATTTCCAGTAGGAGCTGTGCAGTGCGTTAGGACGAGGTTCAACACACCGCGCAATCTCCAGCGACCTTATGATAAGGCACTGACAATGCTGTCGTCGAAAAGCAAAAAGGGCTGAGCGCGACCTGGCCAACTGCTTAGAGAAGGCCTAGATGCCTAGAAAAGTACATCTGTACATACTGTACATATTGTGAATGTGGATGTTTAAAAGCATTGTCTTTGTTTTTGTCTTTGTCTTCTGTCCAACTTGTCCAACTTTGTCTTTGCTTTGCAAGGTACAGTTTTTCGAGCTGCATCGAAGGGTATCGGTAACTTGATTGCCGAAAGATTGTGCGGGCCATTTGACCTTTTGGCAGAATGGCAGAATAGCTTTGCCTGCTACTCTATCTACCATACAGAAAGCAGCTTGAGTCACTTGAACATGACAAAGGCGCACTCTGACATGTCTGCCTCGAGAGCGCTAAGAGCGCCGCGCTACGCTAAATTCTTGAGAGCGCTACCTTATTTCTTGTCGCCCGGCAGTACGCGGAGAATAAGAGCTACGCCGAGGACCTTACAGAAGGAAAGTTCAACTTCCCCTGCATCCACGCCATCACCAGTCGGCCGGACGACACGCGCATCATCAGCATCATCAGGCAGCGCACCACCGACATCGAGGTTCGTAGCTGCGTAGGCGAGTCACCGGGGTTGTGAGTAGACAGGGCGTGGGCGAGGGTTCGATTCCCGGGATGAGCAAATCACATTTTGCGAGCGTTGTTTCGGATGTATAAGCAGTTTTTTTGACGGTGCGCGTGTTGCATTGTTATAACATACGTCGAGAATTGCGCAGACACTGTCATGTCTTGTTCAGCTGACCGCCTCAGGTTTTTTTCGCGTTCGTCATTTCTCCGTTGTCAGTAATATTCGCTCAGTGTCACCCATTACGATTCGCTGAAACTGAGATTGTTCAACGCTGGAAAGCGCGAAGAATGAATGAATGAATGAAATGAAATGAAAATATGAATCGCGGCAAGGCAAGACCCGGGTCCCGACTCCGCATCACCACCTGATTAACTGACCGCATTGTGCTGGATGGCTCAGGCTCGAGGTCCGTCTTTCAGTGTTACTTTGGTAAAATGCACTAATCAAGGACGCGTCTCGGACCTGCATATTTATGAATGTTTTAGAGCCGGTGCAGTGCATGACTAACTGCGCAGTCTTTACGACATAACTGACTCAATGCCATCGACACCGATCCCACGATAATTCTAATGGCATGTCATCATGTCCTATTGAGTTGGTGACAATTACTATAGAGTTATAATTCCGTCCCAGCGATTGTTAACGAATGAGGCCAACTTGTACCCCACGGCTCCAGCTGTCATCTTCTCTGACCTTGTGACCTGTCCTCCATAGCTTTTTTGATCTCTTGACCTGACATGCCCAGCACCTTCTCTGACCTCATGACCTGACGCCTGTCCTCCACAGCTCCTCTAGCTTTCTGACCTGACCTATACTGCTCCCTCTCTGACCTATGACCTGGCCTCGACAGCTCCTTATCTGACCTGACGCGACCCGGGCCCGGCCCTCTGCATCTCTTGAGTTCTGCCCGAACCTATGGACGTCATCGCATCCGTTGCACACGTCACCGCCCCGTACCGGCTAAAACCGGTTAAACTGCCTTGTTTTCTTCTCCCAGGTGAAAAAGTACTGCATCGTGCTGCTGAAGCAGTTCGGCTCCTTTGAATACACCTTGGAGACACTCAAGTGCTTAGATGCCGAGGCTCGTGACCAGATAAAGACGCTAGGTAAGGAATTCATGGGGAAGCGACGAGGTGGTGCACTCGTGTAAGGAAGGTCCGGGGTTCGAATCCAGGGCAGAGGTGATAAAACGTCACGCCAAGTGAAGTGCATAAAGTGCCACGTTTTTTCATCGACTCATCTGTAAAATACTGTGACGCGATTCATCTTGCGATTTGAGACTTGCTTTTGCCGCAAAGTTGCAACGTCATCGTGACGTCCACATCTGTCTGTACTTTTATTCGGGCCGCCATCACCGGCCTACTTTCTCTGCCCTCCCAGGTGGAAACCCCCAGCTGGAGATGGTGTTGAACTCCCTCAAGGTGTGGTGAACAGCGCGGGCCCAGAGGCGGCGCGCGGGCATCCGAGAGCGTCTTACGCCGGTGGTGGCCGGAGGAAGAGGTCCAGGAGGTCGAGGCAAAGCCTGCTGTCCTGGAGAAGAGGGCATTCCTTGATCAGCTACGGATCAGCTACCGTGATAGATGTTTGAGCCTGTTGCGTTAGTCCCTGGTGTTGGTTGACCTCAGCACGGCCGCGCTAAGAGCACGGTGCCATGTCGCTCGTTCAGTTCTCAGTGGTGTGTCAGCGACTTGATTTCCAGACCGTCAACGGATGTTTTATTTTTGTAAGGCAGGTTTCCTCTGGCCAGGCGTTAATCAGGGCTGCGCTTAGCGTGGTGTGAGTTAAACTATTGCAGTTCTTTTTCGCGGTCAGTGGCGATGTTTTGCTCCGTCTCTTACCTTGTTTTGACGTGCATACGACGATATTCCGTCCATGCTTGGGAAGACTTGGGCCGATGTCGCCCGGATCAGAGGCGAAGATTAGCTCGGTTACAGTTCCTGGTCCCCTTTCGTTGCCACAGAGCGAGGCGTCCGGTCTCTTAGCTAAGGGCGGTACGAGGGCGGTTCTCTTTGTGGGCCACGAACACGATGATTGGACGCAAAGACAGCGACCTGGCTCCTCCTAACTTGACATCCCCTCCCCTTCCCCCTCCCCCCTGCACAGGTGGGTACCATCGGCCAAAGCTGAACGTTTGCGATCACGGCGTGAATGATCACTGCATGATCACCAAATGATCGCTGTGCCGGCGTGGTTTGCCGCGGGAGACGAGTCCCCACACCGAGGCGGACCTGGACATTACGCCTGGAGGTGTTGCATGCGAAGAGCCGAATTCAAAACCACCGTGTCTCGCCAGCCTCTGACGCAATGCAGCCAGCGTCTGCGTTTCGTAGTCTGGTGAAATCGGCCCGCTTGATCTGAACACGGTTTCTCGCCATTGGCTAGTGGTACCGAGTGCAGCTGTCTGCCCATGACGTCACAGCCGCTTGATCAAAGCTCGGGTCTGTCCAAGGCTCCATCATACTAGCAGACAATGTAGCAGCGCTTGAAGACGTGCCGGGCGTGCCGTCATCGGTGCGCCGGGCTTGACGTCACGGGTGTACTGGGCGTGACGTCATTGGTGTACCCGGCGTGGCGTCATTGGTGTACCGGGCGTGACGGTATCGTTGCGCCGGGCGTGACGTTCATCGGTGTGCCGGGTGTGACGTCATCGGTGTGCCGGGTGTGACGTCATCGGTGTGCCGGGTGTGACGTCATCGGTGTGCCGGGTGTGACGTCATCGGTGTGCCGGGTGTGACGTCGTCGGTTCTCATTGGCAGGCTAGGAATGTTTTAGCAAGGGTACCAGCGCCTTTAAGGGTAGAGCTGGCGGCAAGAGCAAAGGGGTTGTGCGGGTATCGTGATTCCCCGCCATTTTGATCATCGCGCTGATGAAACGCGCTGAAACGCTCGCCGTGCCGTGGCGTTGAGGCATGTGATCTCGAGCAGTTGGGAGGTGCCAGGCTTCGCCCTGACGGTGGGAGGTATAGCTGAGTCGTGCCATTCCTGCCACGTCGGAGGGCTTCGACGCCATGTTTCCGCAGTCACATCGCACGGCGAAATCAATGACCACTACCTGTACGATTTCGTGGTGTGGGGTTGGCTTTCAGGTGTTGCTTTTGGAGTGTGTCATGGCAATGTCCGGCGCTTGTCATCGCCAGCTACCATGGCAAGCAATGTCCGGCGCTTGTCATCGCCAGCTACCATGGCAATGTCCGGCGCCTGTCATTGCCAACTGCTCTCTGCTTTGCCCACTTGGCATGGCATGGGCTTGGCTTGGCATGGCCGGACCAAAGGGAAGGAACCTAGGGGGTGTGGGCATATACCCTGGGTTGGGTTTGCGCGGATATTTCTCTAAGAGGGAGAAATTTGGCCCATAAAATGGCTTAGGGTTCCAAGAGCATATTAGTCAGCAAAGACATGAACGTGCCCCAGTATCCGACGCCTTGTGATAAATATTGTAGGAACTTGGCACAATGCAGGCATGGAGCATGATGCACACATTCACACATTATGTTCGTGGCGCCGTTTGCCGCCCTATGTCTGAAAGGTTTAATTGACCCTCCCCCCCCCCCCACGGAAAAATCCTGGATCCGCCTCTGACGGTTGTGAGTTACACGGTAGCATTGATTTCGCGGGTCTCACTGTGACATGTGGTGCCCGCGTGTTACCCCCGGCCTGATCGTGCGCCGTGAGTGGTGTTGGCTGTTGATGTATTTACTGAAATACATGTGTGCAATGATTTCATTGGGCTCTTCATGTCCGTTGTTTAGCTGCAAGAAGTGTTGATAAAATATGCGCAAGAAATTGCGCACAAGGCCCCATCGCGGCTTTTTCCGCTCTACACGTGTTATTTTCAGTTTTGCATAGCAATGTGAAGCAGAATTTGAAATGTGCTTCACTGTTCGCTGCGTCATCAACTCCGAGGGAGATGTCGATGACGTCATGTGGCTGCCGTGTCCACACGCAGGGGTGTGGTTTCCACAAGCATCGCTACGCTATGGGAAGTGAAGGCGTTTTCCGTGGCAGTTAAGTGGTCGAAGTTTCCGCCCACGAATCGCGACATTGTGGGTTCGGACAGCGTAGCTGTAGGATACCTTCCAAGCTGTAGCATATGGCTGCGCGCTAGAAGTCCACCGGTCCGCATCGGGACTGGCCCACAGGTGGTTGCGGCGGAGGAACAACGATCCGGAATGTCATGTGGACAGCGACGCCACTGACCAGGACAAAAATCCTATTGATAAATATATATTTATAATAAATATTTGTGGCAAGTGTATATTAGAGAGAGAGAGAGATACACATATTTATATTATATATATATATATATATATATATATATATATATATATATATATATATATATATATATGTGTGTGTGTGTGTGTGTGTGTGTGTGTGTAATTACTACTTTAATGTACAAATATTTATAATAAATGCCTATTCAATCTGTCCTGACGCGTCCGCCCGAACATTTCGCTGAAGCTTCTAGTTCATCAGTACCACTGCTCCAGCGGTTTAGTGCCGTTAGCTGCAGGATTAGGCTTGCGTTGTTGCCAGCAACCGTCATATCTGAGCAGACATTAAGGATATCAGCTGGTAGAGCGGTCAATCATATTTTTAGAAAGGTTTTGGCACGCACTGCCGCCCCTCCCCCCCCGCGGCCGCCTGAACGGGATCGGCTAGTTTCTAAATGCTTATAAGGGTGATTTCACGCACACGCGCACTGTTTTCTCAATCGTCGAATTTTATTTGCACGCAGGTAAAAATTGGGTAAGGCAGGAAGGCGTGTTTGTGATGCCGCTCGAATACGATTATGGAAGCGGGGGCTACAACACAGAGAGACGCCCACATGACATCGAGCGTGACCAGCGGGTAAAACCCCACACAGTATCGGGCGTGACCAGCGGATAAAACTCCACACAGTATCGAGCGTGACCAGCGGGTAAAACCCCGCACAATATGGGGCGTGACCAGCGGGTAAAACCCCACACAGTATCGGGCGTGACCAGCGGGTAAAACCCCACACAGTATCGGGCGTGACCAGCGGGTAAAACCCCACACAATATCGAGCGTGACCAGCGGATAAAACCCCACACAATATCGAGCGTGACCAGCGTGTAAACCCCCACACAATATCGAGCGTGACCAGCGTGTAAAACCCCACACAATATCGAGCGTGACCAGCGGTAAAACCCCACACAATATCGAGCGTGACCAGCGGGTAAAACCCCACACAGTATCGGGCGTGACCAGCGGGTAAAACCCCACACAATATCGAGCGTGACCAGCGGATAAAACCCACACAATATCGAGCGTGACCAGCGGTAAACCCCACACAATATCGAGCGTGACCAGCGGGTAAAACCCCACACAATATCGGGCGTGACCAGCGGGTAAAACCCCACACAATATCGAGCGTGACCAGCGTGTAAAACCCCACACAATATCGAGCGTGACCAGCGGGTAAAACCCCACACAGTATTGGGCGTGACCAGCGGGTAAAACTATTCACTCCTGGCAGCAACGCAAACGGTACCCCAGCATTTGTCTTTGGGTGGGCTTGGTGTCTTTGTGAAACAGCATTGAAGCAAATTCCCCTCCCCTCCCCCTGACGTGACGTCTCATGCATGAATGCATTCCTGTGCGGCGTACACTTTTGCTGGAATCTGGTTGGATTCGGAGTCTACCCTGATTGCGTTCAGGCAGAGTGGTATCGATTCCTTTGAAATTGTTTTGGGTCGGAGTCCTAGTTAAGTGACAAAAAAGTTGTCAGTGATTGAATGCCGATACAAGCATAGGGTGCATGGTTATGGGTTTGTGACATAAATATAAGTTTTATGGGAGACATTCATAGCTTTATGGGGCTATATCGAAGGGCAAACTAATTTATTTGCTTGCGCATCCAACTGCAGTCTGAAATGTGAGCTGTAACTGAGATATATGCGACATTGTAACAAAGATTTAGTATTCATGGGCGGAATAACATGCGATCTAATTAGCTATCATTGCCGGAATGGACTCCATGATAATCTACCAGATATCACACCACATATTTCCAAGAGCTGTAATGGAACTGCGGCTGAGTGTGACGCCGAGTTGCTCAATCCACAATCAGCCCTGTGTGTTGTGTCAGCTGGATTCGGAATCGTCCCGCTGACGTGGAAAGACCTCGATCCCAGCGGTCAGCATATCGCACACTGTGGACGCGACTGATCCGTGCCATCTGCCGCTTCCCTGAGTTTGCTTAGAAGCGATGGCCATTGTCAAGAAGGTGAGTGGCTACCAGACGTGTTGTTTCCTATCCGGTTAGGGGGTTCCAACTTGGATTCCCGTCCCCACGTTGTGGGAAGTGGGCCCAATCTTCGAGGAAACCTCTTTTGGCATATTTTAGGGGTAGGCTGGGTCATTTTTCACTCTTCGCCCCCCCCCCCCCCCACACACTCCCAACTCATGCTATGAAGCTACGCCCCCTGTTACTACCTTAGAGAATCCAAGAGGATCCATGAACCGCTTGTACCATGAACCCAACGTAACGCCATACCAAGACAGCTTGGTCAAGAAGACATGGTGGTCAACGCTATGGAGCACCTTTGACAAATCGATCGTCGTTACCGACGGTACAAGACCGTCGTCGGTGTTGGTGACCAGGCGTTCGACTGCGGCGAATGCGGCATCCTCGGTCGAGGTAGTGGTGCCGGTGTCGTCGGGGTACCCTGTACCCCGACGACGTCCTCTCAGGTACCCTGTGTACCTGTACCCACAGGTACCCTTAGCTGGACGCCACGATCGAGTACGGCATTTCCCTCTGCATGCCAATGCAGGGGCACTGGTATGGGTGTATGCTGCGCGACGGTAGTCGCGCCAGGGTCTAGCATCAGCTCCGACGGTGGCCCTGGTATGGTGTTTAGGGAAAGGTGGGGGCACGCTTTGAAAGTACTCGCCCTGGAGGTATCTTTGAGGTACTGTTCCAGTTTCTCACGATTGGCGTCTGTGGGAGCCATGGGTGGCGTCTGCGTAGGGGGCGGAGGGAGCTTACGGCGTAGGCGATCGTGCGCCGCGATCGATGTTCCGCTCGTGGCGACGATGCCCGGTGTTTTGGCTTTGCGAGTTGCCGTGGGTATAGACGGACCGTGGTGCTTCCCGCCGAAAGATGGAAAGTCCTGGGAGATGCTACCGAGGGGGGGGGGGGAGGGGACGCACGCCTCTCTGCTGGGGAAGAGCTTGTCTGATTGGTCTGGAAGAAACGCATGTTTGCATAATTGCTTAGAGGCGAGAGCTTGGAATATAGCAGCACCTTTTTTCTTTGTTCCCCTAGTGAAGCGCTTGGTAAGGGTGATGCTAATTCATTTGGTTTACTTTTATGAAAAGGCTGAAATATTAAAACACACATACGCTTTGGTAAAAACTGTCCACGCAAGCAATTGCTGTTTGATTAGTCAGCATTTGGCATACCAAGACATATATTTTGTAAAATAACTTGGCAACGGTGTATCACGGCGCCGGCCTCTCGCGTCCAAAACTTGGCAGGGTTGGGGCCGCACCTGGGTTGTGGGCAGTTTCAGGCTATTAACTGGTGAACTTTTATCTTCTTGACTTGGAACACAGAAGAGTGCGAAAGGTGAGTTGATTTGTACCAGTCGTGGTGCTTGAGTGCGTTGTTATGGTCCCGTTTTGCTACGGCGCTTCTGCAGTCCGCCTGGTGGACGTATTGTGAACTACTACCCAGAATGCGTCCTATCGATTTTGCGCGTCAGGACCGTTCTGTTTCCGGTCGGCGCCATCTTTGGGAGTGCGCTCTTCACAGAAGTCATGGCTGACACTGGGAATGATGTGCAGATGAGCGAAGACTTCACATCGGACTACACTGGCAACGAAGGCTTCAACTCTGGCGAAGCTCTTCCACAGGAGAATGGAAGTTCGAAGAATGCCAACGGAGGTGGAGACGGTGCCGGCAAGGACAGTGGCGCGGCGGAGGCTCCGGGCAGAGATGACGAGAGGTCAGTTATGTGTGCTACCGTCGCACACTTATTGGGAAATGCCAGTCTGCAAAGTGTGTCATTCAGATGGTTTTTGCCTATCAAAGGATATGTTTGATGTGCTTCTGGAGAGGTTAATTGCTGGCATGCAAGACAAAGCTCTGTATGGCAGTGGCAGTTATTGCAGGTCCAGTCAGTAATTCTCAAATGATTTCTTAGAATGTTCTGCCCCTTACATCTGGTGTATCCATGGGTATGGCAGGAAGGCATACTGATACTGTTTGAGTCATCTGTAAGTCATATGCTCTTGCTCATTGTTCTGTGTTCCCAGGGTATTGCACTGAATACAGTTTGGGAGATAATTGACATGGTTGTGCTCATTTTAAAGGAGATTTCTGTGTGGGTTTCACTCATGATTGATCATTGCCAATGCAAAGTTTCATAAGTGCTGGTGTGGGGTTGACCAGCTAAGGCTTTGACCATTCTGGCCAGCTAGGTGCTGGCCAGAATATACATTTCAAGCAGGATCAAGGAGGATCCATGCCATTTTTCATACACATGCCTCAAATGATCTTACCACCTGACTTGCAAAAATTTAGCGGTTAAGAAATTTGTAGGCTGATGTAATATTCCAATGAATGTCAGATGCTCGTAGAAAGCTCTATCCTGCAGTTTTGTCCACATGTTCCAATCAGACACTACCTATTAATTTCATGACATATGCCTTTTCATAGTTTGGCTGCCTTTGAGTAAAGAAATCTGGCTACTTTTTATCTTATATCCCAAGTTAATTTCCAGTGCTTTATGTATATCTGCCTTGTCTACTTCATTCATATTCTTGTTTACCTCTGTAAGATCCCCTCATAAGTCTATGGCATTTTAGTAAATACAATTCCAAGGCCACAAGTCTATCCATATATTTTAGGCTGCTAATCCCATCTATCATCAGTCTTTAATGATTTTGAATGTCTCAAAATGAAAGGGGCATTTTGAATGCTGCAAATTTGGTAATGGTGCAGTGTGGTACTAAATACTGAATTGGAAATACATTCATTATGATAGGCCTGTCTTGTGCAGAGGATCAGTGATAATAAGTGGAAGTCAGATGATCAATATAATTTGGGGGGCTCCTATCCCTGCTTCAAGTGGTAAGTTGGCTGCACCATTTTGGGCTTGGTTTGGTGTGCCTCAAATGTCTTGTTCATTGGTCTGCCATTGGTTCCCAGTTTGGGCCCCCAAGATGAAAAAACTGCTAATTGTGTTGCATGTTGATTGAGCTGTGCAAAAATCCTTTCTCCTTTGTGTTTGAATGAACTTCTGGATTGGCCCATCCTAGTCTATTTCCCATAATATTTTGGGGGTTTTGTTATGCTTGTTTGCTTCCTGCCATTTAAGATATAGATGAGTTGCAATGATTGAGTCATGAAAGGGAGCACATTTTTCCCTTTTTAATTGTAATTTTTGTTAAATAATTTCTTTCATTAAACTTCTATCTTGCATTATGTTCCAGTTGTGTGTTCAAGCAGAGAATGGGATATTATTTCAAAGGAAGCAATATCGAATTGGCCTTCATGGTTAATTTTTTCATGGCAGTTGACCTTTAGTATCCAAGGTCAGTCTTGTTCTAAATGTAATGTATGTGCTGGTCAGGCCTGATATGTAAATTAAATGATGGCAGTCAAATTAAATGATGTAAATGAAGTGTGATGATAAAGCCATGAAAGGAAATTTATTTTTCCTTTTGTATTTTCCTTTGTTTTTGCGTGATTGCTTCTTTCAATAAATTATCTTTCACTGTGCTCTAATTGTGTGTGTGTGAGAGGGACTGGAATATGTTATCTAAGGTAGCAATTTAAAATTATCTTTCATCAAAAGTTGTTTTGTTGCAGCTGGCCTGAAGTACTGCTTGCTCAGTCTTGCATTATGTGTCATGGGTGTGCTGGCCAGGGCTGGCATGTCTTTTAAGTACAGATGTACTGTTCTAAGAAAGGTTAAGACCCAATTTGTATTCTGGCATGGCACACTTTGCAGACTGTGGGTGTGAAGGTGGGTGGTGGTTGTGTTAAACACATGGGCCACAGGATTGGAGGACATGCAGTGAATCCAGCACACTTTGCTAACATGCATTTACTGCACACAGCTATGTATGGTGCTAAGTGTAAACATGATAACCAAAGACAGGTGGGACCTGGCCTATCAACTTTCATAATAACTGACATTAAATTCAATTTTGTGTGTTTGATGCCAGAACACTTCCAGCAACTTTCAGTCATGCAGGGGCGGGGGCAGAGTTCATCAGTCCGGGGGCCTGAAAAGGACTCAAATGTTCTGTCATGATCACCAGGAATTTGACATGTCCTTTTTGATGGTGGGCCTGGTTCTCTGTCAGGCTGCCAGGCTGTACCAGGGCTGCTCCCTCAGGAGCTGTGTGGCCAGAAGGCTGAAAGCTGTTGTGATAATGTTTGCCCCCCTCTTTTGGTTGGTGCATTGGCTCTTACCTCAGAGTTTGTGCAGCATATAATCATACTTCTGTTAATAATCTCAGTCTGTTTCCAGTCCAGTTCCAGTTTCACAGCACTGCCTTCCACTTTGATGTTGTCTTTTGTATTGATTTGCAATTGAAGCTGAGTATTGGTGCTTTTTTGCTTTGTGGGCTTGGTGCATTTCAGATTGCCCTCCAGTTGCAGCTACAGCATTTCAAGACAGAATAAACTTCAGGAAGTTGTGTCCATCATTTGGGTCATTGATCTTTTAGCTGGATATGCCATACACATCTGGGTTGCATGACATGGATTGTGCCACTGTTTCACTGTATTTCTGGTTGAATTGCTTGGAACCGCGTTGTGGTGTTGATTTCGGGATGTGCTCTCTTGCTCCATACTTGCATTGCATTTGCCATTCCAGAACAGATCTCACGTTGCTGACGGGACTTTTCTATGCTGCGGATCAAGTAAGAGCAGTTCCCATCACTCTCTCTCTGCAGTGGTCCTCCTCGAGCTGTCAGCTTAATAGTCAACGTCGCCTCTCGGCCGGAACGTCAGCTCGTAAACATTGCCGGCCTCTCCTCGCTGGCTGCGGGCAGAGCTCAGGTCCAGGTAACCGCCGCTGGGGCCGGGCCTTGGCCGGCGGCGCGCGCACTGACCATCACCCTCCTTCGGCAGGCGAGCTGCGGGCGCCCCGTGACCTGGCTCGCCGGGGCCGCACCTACGGTATTTATGCCCGGCCGGGTGGCCCGTCCCTAACGTAACCCCGCAGCGCCGGCCGACCGGCGCCGGGCCCCCGCGTCTTTGCAGTGACAGTTGGCAGCCTCATCATGCCTCCAGTTGCCTTGCCTCGGGCCCGGGCCGGTCCGTTTGCAAGCGCCCGAGGCCCGTGCGCGGCTCAGAGCAGTCTGGGTGCTGCCGCGCTGGCTGCATAACGTAGCAGCTCTGGGCCGCTAACGAACTCTCCATGGTAAAGTATGCCCGACCTTTCTCTCTTCTGTCTGTGTGCCCGCGCCCGGCCGCTGGCGGGGCCGGCGCCGTGGGCTTAGCTGGGCGGGGGCGCGTGGTGACCGGCCCCTTTGCCTCTGTTCCAGGAAACTCTTCGTCGGTGGCCTCAGCTGGGAGAGCTCAGAAAGTGAGTGATGATTTAATGAGAATTGCATGGTGTCATAGATTTCTGCTCTCTAGTCTCTGTGCTTGTGCTGTTCACAGTGAAATTTTCTGAGGGATTCCCCTGAAGATACTTGCTGATAAAGTGCTGTTTTCCTGGTCAATCATGAGTGCTTTTGATTGTTATTTTCTGCAGACCAGCTATCCACCCTGGCACTCAAGGGCACAATTTCAACATTGTGATGCTCCTATCTCTGAGAAGTGTGCAATTGGCAGGCTTTGTGATAGACTTCCATCATTAAATCTGTGGTTAAATGACATCCTGATGGTGTGTTGCCACCCAACCACTTTGCACTGGCTACAGCCTCTGCCTTGTCACCTTTGACGGTGTCGGAGATCGCCTCCTTACGGCGTGACTCCGCCCCTCCACAGAGGAGCTGCGCGAGTACTTCGGCGCGTTCGGCGAGATCGAGTCCGTGAACGTGAAGACAGATCCCAACACTGGCCGGTCACGGGGCTTCGCATTCCTCGTCTTCTCCTCCACCGAAACCATCGAGAAGGTGGGCTGGCCGACCGGCCGACTCGAAGCGCCGTCCGTGGCCGTGCCGTTCCGTGGGTGGCGATTTGGAGACTGGACGCATCCTGCTGGCCGGGGCTGGTGCCGCCGCCAGTCGTGTGGCAGGGTCTGCTGAATTGCCGAATGTGCGAGGCATCCCGCTCCGGACCCCCATCCCAAGCGGGCTATGCGTGTGCAAGGCTGACTGGATCTGTGATCCCCACCAGGTACTGAACAAGGCTGAGCACATCATCAACGGCAAGAAGGTGGACCCAAAGAAGGCCAAGGCGCGTCACGGCAAGATCTTCGTCGGAGGTCTCAAGCCCGAGATGTCCGATGACGACATCAAGAACCACTTCAGCGCCATGGGCACGGTAGGAAGCTGGCTGTGGTAGCTGTGGTGATGATATGAGGGCAGGTGGTGCTTTGGGCTTGGAAATGTGTTTCCTCCGGGTTTTGTCGTGGTCAGCTGTTGCGTGTTGAAATGATGATTTTGTCGGGGCCAAGTGCCGCTCTTTCATGATTCCAGAACGTCGTGGAGAAGGAAATAGTTGAATTCTGCTTAAAACACCACAGCAGCGAACTCTGTAGTGCCGCTCGGGATCTCACCGCCCACTCATTCCGCCGCAGGTGGTGGAGGTCGAGATGCCCATGGATAAGATCAAGAACCAGCGCAAGGGCTTCTGCTTCATCACCTTTGAGCAGGAGCAGGTCGTGCAGGACCTGATCCGCGTCGGAAAGACCAAGATCAAGGACATTGAGGTGGACGTCAAGAAGGCGACCCCGAAGCCGGACGGTGGCCGCGGCGGCATGCGCGGCGCGCCGCGCGGCGGACGGGGTATGATGAGAGGTGATGACCGGGGCCGCGTCGCCGGGGCGTGTCGACACGTAAGACTCACGAGGCAGACCGGGCACGGCGCGGCAGCGACGAGTGCGAGGACGGTTCTGTCTCCGGTGAGGGCGCCGGTGCGCGCTGCGTAAGTTTGCGTCGCGCAATGGGCTCGGGGTGCCGGCTTTGTGGCCGGCGATGGTTTGCGATGTCCGTAAGTTCACTTGCTAAAGAGCCCGCCTTGGCGCCGTCTTGGCTCTTCATGGCATAAGGTTGGCCAGCAGGTGAGAGCAGGAATGTGCTGACACTCCGCAAGGAGGGAAGTTCCTCCCCTCCACCGCCGCTATATGTGCTGAGCAAGGGAATGCTGTGCATCCTGTTTCGGAGCGCGAATGCGTGTATGCGTGGCTGTGAGATGAGGTGCATCAAAGCAATCGGCAAGACCGTTGTTCGTGTTTGTAGCGATCGGGCTTCTCCGAAGACGTCGATTATAAGTGACTGCCATGACCAGTCCTGACCCGACCCGACCTGACCTGACCTGACCCCGGTGTTCCGGCAGGAGGCCGCGGCGGTCGCGGTGGCTGGGGCGGCGGCTGGGGCGGTGGCTACGGGGGCTACGGCGGCGGCTACGGCGGCTACGGTGGCGGCGGATACGATAACTACGGAGGTGAGTGGCCGTTGTGTGCGCCTGCGGGCGTGCGGAAGTCCTTTCAGCTGGGCCGCGCTTGCGTGCTTTGGGGCCGATCTCCGCGTCTTCGTTTTTCTCTTCGGGCACGTCGTCCAGGAAAATGCCGTAGAACCTGATCGATCGAAGCGCGGGGTGAATGCGCACGCTCTCGTGCGGCTCGGAGTCGAACGTCACGCGCGTCCGTCGCGGGTCAAAACGCCAGCCCGTCCGGCGGCCAAGCGTCAGCGACCGTACGGGGCGCGCCGAGAAACAGCGCCGTGCGGCCGTGCTCGTCGCGCCAAAATCTCGCGCGCGCGCGCGCCGCCGGCCTGCCTCTAGCGCTGTGTCTCTGTTCGGCAGCGGCGCAGTACGGCGGCGGACGCGAGCACAGCCGACCGTACGCCGACGCCTACAGCTCGTGGCGACAGTGACGCGTGCGGGCGCGGCGGGGAGGACTGCGTGCGTGCGCGTGTGTCTGGAGTGTGCGCGCGTGCGTGCGAGAGAGGGAGCAGACGGTGGATCACGCTGGTACAAAGGCCCGTGGCGGCGGGCGAGCGGGTGCTCCCGACGCGGCATTCGTTGGTGTTCTTCCTTGTTTTGCGAAGCTTTTGCTGTGACGTAGGCGGACGCGCGTGGGTTTATTTTCTATGTGCGGACCCGCGGCTCCTAGTGCGGTCTTGGCCCACCAATAAATCGCCGAATGGTGACACGGTGGTGTCGGCACCTGGACGAGGCCTGAACGTGTTGGGCGCCTGGCGAGCGGAATTGCGACCACCTATGGGGCTGGCCGTCCATCAGCACCCCTATGCAGTGACGTTTTACAGCTGTAGACTGTCGCATGGGGTGCCTCGCGATGCACTGAGTCAGGGTAAGTGCGCGGGCGGCCCCTTTTTCGTGTCTGTGTGAGTTCTGTGGGAGGGGTGGGGGTTCTAATATTTGAAATGAACGCAAACGCTGAGCTTAACTATCGTGTGATCCTGGCGTCTTCCGCGTTATCTGACGGCAACGTCCGCTTCAGGATACGGCGGCGACTACTACGGCGGATACGGTGGGTACGGGGGCTACGGCGGGTACGACAGCGGCTACGGCAGCGGCTATGGCGGCGGCTACGACGGCGGTCAGGGCTACAGCGGCGGCAAGCAGCGCGGCGGTGGCGGCGGCCGGGGCGGCAGCTCGCGCCACCAGCCGTATTAGCGCGGCTGGCCCCCTTCCCCCGTAGCTGTGTCCTCAACCGCGACCACACATCTCATCAAGGTGAGGCACAGGCTGGCTTGCGAGGTAACGGACAGAGCGACCGAGCTTCGTCCCGGAAGTGATGCGTCACCGAATGGTGATGCATGATGTGCTGTTTTTTTTCTCCCTGAGTCGCCCAATGGTGGTGCGTGATGTCCTGGTGTTGCTCCCAGACTACTGTAACTCCCCCACTACTATCTCCTCAACTAGGCTCATGCTGCATGATGATTTTCACAGTCAGTTCTGCTACTGATCGCGTTGACGACCATCGACTCCTGAAGTGATCTCGGCGCGCGTCCTGTTCGTCGCCCACCATCGTCTCTGACACCCCACACGTCCGGCAGGTTCACTGCACCATCCGCTGGCTCGCCTATGGCAGGGCCGTCCATTCCGCGCGCTGCGCGTGCTGGGCTCCGCGCTCGCCGGTCTCCGCGCTCACCGGTCTCCGCGCTCGCCGGTCTCCGCGTGTGAGAGTTGTCTGTGTCTTGAACTTGCGCCCGAATACACGGGTCTTGTGTACCGAGCAGCGTTTTCGGGATGGTGTGACAGGCTGCTAAAATGGGTAGAGAAGAGGCGGTTAGAACATGAAACAAATGACGCGAGGGCGGAAATCGCACGTTGCCGGGCTTTGGTAGAATCATAGACCATCAAGACTATGTAAAAAGGACGAAGATAACACCAATGACCGTAAGAGCGCCGAAGCCGCCATACACCAGTGGCCGTAAGGGCGCCGAAGCCGCTATACACCAATGACCGTAAGAGCGCCGAGGCCGCTGTGCGTATGCAACATATAGCTCCCTCACTACTATCTCCTTAACTATGCTCAAGCTACATGGTCATTTTCAGTCAAATGTGCTGCCAGTTGGTTGCGTTGAGGATCATCGGTTCCTGAAGTGTGCTTGGCGCGCGTCCCGCTCGCCCACGATCGTCTCTCTGACCCCACATATAAATCATTAGTACTTGAGTAATTGGGACGATATTCTGAACGGTTTGCGGTGGTGTCCTGGTAAGCACGCTGGTGAGGTGTTGCGGCGTTTCTGCGTTCCGTGGGCGGTGAGACGAGCAGAAACAATTTTCTTTCCGAAGACTGGGGAGCATTGTTGCGATTAACAGACCAACGATGCCCTACCCCTTAACGTCCAACGGCCACTACCGTTTCCAATCGCACTTTAAAAAACGGGTTGAGGAGATATTAGGGTAGCGGCAGCCTGGTAACATGAACTACATGGGTTGAACGCCAGGCCACGGTAAGTGGGAACAGCAGCGTGGGTTTTGATGGCGGGAGTTTCAGTGCTCTGTTCTACGCGGTCTTTGCCGAGCTGCCGCGCGATACCCTATCGGCGATATTATTATATAATGTATCACAATGTCGAGGCGAGATCACTCAATTTACATGATATCCAGATCGGTCTGCCGAGAACAGCCACGTTGCGGCCTGAGAAATAGGCGATGCGTATGAGGCCGGGCGATGGCGGCAAAGTGAAATAAAGATTCTTTAAACTGCTTTTAATTGCCTCTTGACTTCCCAACGCCCAGCCCAATCAGCGGGGTGTTGCATGGCGCGACTGATTCTGAATACTGTGTGCGGAAGGATCAAATTAGCTTATGAGAGTAGCGGACGAGCACGACAGCAGTTCAGCGAGAGGTTCAGTCCACGTAACATTAAACTGCCAAGTACGCGCCCCCCCAACGGGCTAGGGAATCCCCAGGCGGGTGATCGCATGGGGGCGGGGACGTGCGCAGGGTACATGGGGTCTGCTTTGGTATGTATCAGGATAGAAACGAGGGTCAAGATTAGCGAACAGCGCGTCCCACTCGTGGCCGCTCCGTCCAACCGTGCCGAGCTGCGATCGATGCAGTCAATTAGTGCGAGACCCGCGTTTTTCCGGGTGGCTGTCAAGCGTTTTTTCCCACTGGTCGCATTATGTAGCGCAGTCTAGTGCCGTTTCTACGTCATTTGTTTTATTTCAACGACGTAGTAATTTTTGAATGCCTGATAAACTGGTTTTGAGGATAATCGAAATCGACAACACGTCATGGCTATGTTGGCAGTGTTTTTGGTCTGGGTGTTTTGATTACAAAAACGTTGCGGATAGAACGCAAGTCTATGGACGGAAAACTGAAAACCAAGGGGGATCGGAGAAGCGTCGACGTGCTGTCTTTGCGTCGTGAGGTGTGCTAGTTGGTGCAAAACAACGCTGCCACGATTGTTGCTATTCAGAAGGGACAATTTTATTTTCTAGTGTGTTTATGCTCCATAGGGCTGCTGGCTAGCGCCCCTGGCAAAATCAGGGGATCGGACTGGTAAGCTGGAAAAGGATGATGTGCTGTAGAATGATAAAATGCGCTTGCGCTGAGGTAGGTGTGGTTGGGTGGAAGCGGGGGTGTTATATTGTAGCATATTTTAACAAAGCCATTGTTTTTGCCCAGTTAGTGGCATGGTGCTCCCTAGTGCACACATGAAGGCAGTCAATATTACTTCTGTCATACATAAGGTTGATTGTTCGTCTTGGTTCAGCATGGTCAGTTTTATGCTATTTCCTTCTATGTTGTGTGATAAAGGCATCAATACATCAATGCATGAATTGAATGCTGAAAATTTCAGTATGTAGCATAAAGAAATACACCAAGAACAGTACACCAAGAATAGCTTTTGCTGGATGCATGGGAAGGTGTGGTGTGTTGTTCTGGTTCACATGGCGCATTTATTTTTGATCGAATCTTTCTAGGTATGCAGACTTCAAAATTTCTGGAAAGTTTGGCCATCAGTATGTGGGTCACTTCAGAAGCAAGGTTCACATAACAGTGTTAACTTGTTGCTGGACTTTGGTTTATAGCATTGCAACAAAGCAGAGTGCTCATCAGATAATACTTCAGTTGCTTTGGTTTTTTTAGGCTAAAAAATTGCTCTGTTGGGGCAGTCATTTCTAGCTTGCTATTAGTAGGCCTTTTTTGCTATGCCTGATTCTGTGAAATGTGAAAATGCAAACATGTGAGACCAGTATTGGTTTGAAGGAAATAATAGCATGAGTATGTAATAAACAGCCTACTATTGCTGGGAAAGTATTCCTTAACACATTGTTTGGGGCTGAAGGTCAATTTGATCCCCTAGGAGTTGTGACACTATGATGAGAATTACATGTACTTTGTAAGGCTCCTGACTTGCGGCAGGTCAAAGCAGTCAGTGGCTGTCTGCCAAGGCAGTTTCTACAGAATCATTCCATCTGATGCAACAGAGTGTTCTCAAAGCCATGCATCTCTGAGCTGGTTTCATGGATAACACAGGAGCCAAACTGGAGATTATAACACAGTCCATTGACCTATCTTCAGGTACAAAGGTCAGACTAAGGTCAAAACCCATCTGTGTTTTACTAGATAAATGGCTTCTTGGAGCTTGCTTTATAGGGTACTTTCTAATGCTTATTTCTAATCTCATGATAATTCAGGCTGCAACAACATCTTGCATGGCTTTCTTAAGAGTCAGAGTAAGTCACTGACCTAAAACAACCTGGCTCAACCATTCATTGTAGTAACATTACCCATGATATAATCCTTGTGCATATTCAGATTTGAGAATCAAAGCAATCTCATAGGGTTTTGGTCACCATGACCTGATGACCATTGCAAAAGGTCAAAAAGGTCACAGACCTTACAGTGACCTTTTGCTTAGAATGGGTGTGCAGGCTCAAGGTGGTTACATTAGACCTGCCAACATTTTGGTCATCAATCTTGAGTTCAGGCTATTTGACTTTAAGGTCACAACTTATTGGCCTGAAAATTGTACACAAGTAAGCTCACGTACAGACCAAACCACCCTGTGAATTTGGTGTCTAGCTCTTTCAGTTTTTGAGATCTGGGGAGGGTAAATTGGTATCCACCCAAGCAAATGGTCATCATCTGCCCACCCAGGTGGGCATTGATGTTGCACAATGGCTGCTGAAATAGTGAACCCTGGGCATCTCGGTGTATTCTAAATTTGCAATAGCTGACAATTTGTCCTCCATGAAATTTGAAGTTGTACATAACCATTGCATAATCAAGCTGATTTCACTGCACATCATGACCCCAGGTGAAGCCATGGCAAGGGTTTCCAGAGTCAGGCTAATGGTCTAAAAATCTTGGGACAGATGTCACATACTATGACTACCCAGTCACACAGAGGATGCCACATGATCTCAGGTCACTGAAGACCATGATGAACATTAACTCCCTAATACCCTTTTAGTCTCTGGCTGCAAGTAATGTGAGCTCTAATGGTCTGATAGTAAATATTTGGCAAGGGATTGTATTTCCCATGCTCTACACAGCTGGCTGCCCTAGGAAATACAACATGGAGTATTTCTGCCTCCCACACAGTACATAAGCACTGGTGGCAGAGTTCAGTCACCACAGACTGAATGAGTAGGTACCAAGTCGGGTGTTGATAGTACAGTGGTCTATGTGTCTGTGTTAACCACTACACATCTGGGAAATGGGAGTCACAGTACCCAGTTCATGGTGCCTGCTCATCCTTCCCTGGTGAGAGGCAGGCTGTGCCATATAGTCTCAGCAGCTGAATGTTTCATGAAGCCCCAGTGACGTCCATGTATGTACCCATCAGCTCATCCCAGTTCCCCCATCAGCTTAACTGCAGTATCATCTCATGACAGTGTTCCAAAGCATGACAAGCTGAGCTTGAGGTGAGATTCAGATCCAGAATGGCTAGTGAAATAATGTGCGAGTCATTCAGTGATTTCCAGGCTTAGATTTCAGCCAGATGCTTCCGAGGTCAGACAGCAAAATTTCTTTCATGTTTACTCTCTCATAAGGTTATGGCAACATTTGCCAATTAAATCACATCAGGTCCAGTCAAAAGTAGAAGTGTCAGAACATCTAGACCAGTAGCAAGTGAGACCAGTAAGTTTTCAGGCATGAGCCCCCTGGTTTGGAACATTCTGTGTTCGGGATTGATCTGCCCTCTTGCTAGTTTTACTCAATACAACCAGAGCTGAAAATATAGGTATCTAGCACTTTCAGATTGCATAGATTTAGTAGATTAGGGGCACACCTTCAATAAATGATGCATTGGAAGGGCATTAGATGGCAAGCTGTGAGGGCATTAAATGGCAAGCTGTTGACCTATGCACCAACTCAACTCACCAGTGTGCAGTGGCACAGCCAGGGGGGGGGGGGGGGGGGGCTCATGGGATCCCAGCAGGCCTAAATTTTTATTGTTCTGCATAGTTTTTACCATGGCATTGCTGAATATAATTTGGGAATCTGGTGATCAGAAACGATTTTAGCCTTAGATATCACATACAGGTTTAAACACTCCATATAGACACATATACAGAAGCTACCATGAGCAGTGACATGTGGGACCCTGTAGTTGTATTTTAGGAACAAGGCTAGCAGAGAGCTAAGTGAGCATGTAAGGCATACAGCTGAAACAATTGCGCAAGGCACCAGGGCAAACCAGCATCCATAGCTCAAAGCTCATTGATGTGCTAGGTTTATTCTGATAGCGTTTCTGGGGTTTGCTAGTCTGCATGCAGTGTGCGATACTGTCAGTGAGGCTAAGGCTCAGTCTTAGCCTCAAGATGTATATCAATACATACATATATATATATATATATATATATATATATATATATATATATATATATATATATATATATATATCAAGAAGGGGCTAAGGCTTGGTCTTAGCCCTTTCATCCCTTATAATTTTTCATGTCATCCTTAATTGATTTCATTCCTTTTCATTTCATCCTGTATTTATTCGTCCTTCATCCTTCACCCTATTAGCCCCTTCATCGCAGATTGTGGTAGCCCGCAGCCGCCGGCAAATTCCGGCTGCACCCTTGCCAGTGTGCACGATTTCTCCTGTTCCAGACTATGAACAACCAGAAGTTTTGCCTGAAGTGGGATGGCTTCCAGAGCTCCATCACGTCGGTGTTTGATCACCTGCGGCAAGATGAGGAACTGGTCGACATCACCCTGTGCTGCGAGGGCCAGAGGGTGAAGGCTCACAGGATGATGCTGTCTGCGTGCAGCCCTTACTTCAGAGACTTGTTCAAGGTAAAAATGCGTGGAATATGTAAGTTATTAAGACAGAGATATGCATTGTGATGGTGATTAGTGGTTAGTTTGGGTCATCCAGTGTGCACTTCACTCTGTGTCAGAATGGGTATGTCTCACTACAGTGAATATTCCTTGTGCACAAGATTACTTGATAGTTTCTGTACAATGCCTATGCAAGTGGCATTTATTAGACAGCTCACAAGATAGTAATATGTGACAAAAGCACAAATTAAAGGAAAGCGCTTGCTGACAACCGAGTTTAGCGTGCTGGAGGCGCCTAAGACATATGGTTTAGCCTAAAACGGCGTCGTATGTTCTCGGCCAGCGCGTTTTAAGCGCCTACCTGGAATTTTGTGCTCAACATCCATTTACGTGCATTGTAGGGGTTGCGGGTAGTGTAGTGGTTAACGCGTCTGCGTTAGCCACTGCGCGTCTGGGAAACCAGAGATACGAGGTTCGATTCCCCGCTGTTTTCACCCCTCCTGTCAGGGTGAGAGGCAGGCGACGCCATGTAGCCTCAGCAGCTAGGTTCGACGTAACGCCCAATGGCACATGATGACACGTGCACTGTACTATTGCTATTCAGGTGTACATGAATGCATTTTCAGTTGAAAGTTAATATCGTAATGAATGTTGTAGGGATGGATGTGCCCCAGGACCGGTGAATCAATACTTACCTGCCTGTCCTTCATACCGAGCATGTGTCAGTATGTGGCCGGTACGTTGCAGGACAACCCGTGCCAGCAGATGGTGTTCTTCCTGAAGGACACGTCGGCCGCTGACCTACGGGCCATCATAGAGTTCATGTACAAGGGCAGTGTGAACGTGTCACAGACTCAGCTGGCCAGTTTCATCAAGACAGCAGAGATGCTACAGATCAGGGGTCTCAGTGGCGGCGAGGACCAGGTTAGATCATGCTCGTGTACAGAAGGTGTCCCTGTCTTGCCTTGATGTCCCTGTCTTGCCTTTATTTCCTTGTCTTGCCTCAATGTACCTGCCTTGCTTTGATTTCCCTGTCTTGTCTTGATGCCCCTGCCGTGTCTTGATGTCCCTGCCTTAATTTTATGTCCCTGTCTTGTCTTGATGTCCCTGTCTTTCCTTGATGTCCCTGTCTTGCTTTGTTGTCCCATGTTGTCTTGGTGTCCCTGTATTGCGTTGATGTCCCTGCATTGTCTTGATATCCCTGTCTTGTCTTGACTTCCCTGTCTTGTCTTGACTTCCCTGTCTTGTCTTGATGCCCCTGTCTTGTCTTGATGTCCCTGTCTTGCCTCGATGGCTCTTGACCTCCTGGAGCACAGACATATAGGAAGCGAACCATTCCAGCCCATCATCGAATACAAAATACAAAAGTACAAAGTCAGTGGGGAGAGCATTAGGGGAACCAGTTGGGCCTACAAACTGCAAGACATGACCATGTATGTACAGTGCTATAAACACGATCGAAGTAACTCTGCCATCCGAAGGCAATCCGACAATGAGGCTTCATGTGAGGCTGTGAGGCTATTCTTCAGGAATGGAGTTTGATTGTAATGTAAAATTAGGAGCGACTTGCGGTCGGGAGACATCCAAAGCTATTTTTCTTAACACATAAAAAGGTTTATTTTGCCGAAACCTGGAAGTGCTTATTCTGAACAAGTTGCCTATTGGTGCTTAGCCCTCTTTGCGTTCGGACGGCAGAACTACGGAATACTTCTGCCTGTGGCCGTTTAAAGTCTGTCAGAAGAAAGGACTTCGGCCCGCCTCGGTAGCCGTGCCTGGAGGCTGCGCAGTGGCGGCTGCTTGGCAATGAAAGCGCCGCTTGTCCATTTCAGTTCGCGATTGTGTCTGTTCTGTAATGCAGCTGAAACATTTGGTGGTGGAGGTTGGGATGCGTTGTGCGTTGTAATCAGGGTCGTAGCTCAGGCTACTGGCGCGCGTGATATTGCGCTGGAGTGATGAAGCAGACTTCCTATTGGTCATGGGCTTGCTGTTCGCCCAAGTCCGGTTACCATTATTGAGTCCTGTGCAGCCTTGTCCTGCAAGTTTGGCAAACAGTGCCGGCGTCTGTCAGGTAACACGCGGCAATGGCTAGTCGTTGGCGGTGAGGTATCAGCGCATGTGATTGCTTTTCACAACGGGTAAACATGCACGGTCTGTGTGAAAGCCACGGGGTATTTGTCTCACCATTATCTGGCCACCTGTGTTGACCTGTTGTGACCTGTACTGACCTGCTGTGCCCGGCGCTGACCTGTTGTGACCTGTTAGGATCTGCACTGACCTGTTATGGTCTGTGCTAACCTTCTGTCTTGTGCTAGCCCATTGTGACTTGTGCTGACCTGTTGTGACCTGTACTGACTTGTGTCGGCCTGTTTTAACCTGTGAGATTTGAAGGTCAGCCATTACCTTAGGTCAGTTCTTGATTGACAAAGTAACGGCCCAAGATGCGAAGAGGTGACATCACGTTTAGCTACTTCACGTGGATGCTGCTGCACCATCTGGACTCACTGCCACACTATATGCTGTCTGGTGAAATATCTTTTGCAGCGCAGTAGTTTGTGACGTCTTTGGTATTAATGGCGAATGACGAGAACCGCTGCCGTGTAATTAACCAAATTAAGCGAAGGTGTTGGCGATGAGGCAGCTGGCACTCTCCGATCGTCCCGTGACCTCCGTTGACCCTGCCCACCGTCAGTCGTCGCCACCGTCAACGCCGTCGACGGCGGGGCGTCGCGGCGCGGCGCCGGCCGGCAGCCCGCCGGCCAAACGGACGCGCCGCTCCGGCTCTCCGGGCTCGCCGGTCGGCCGACGGCCCGCCAGCCCCGTGGAGCTGGGCTCCGATCTGTCGCCGACGGCAACGCCCGAGGTGTCGCCCGGTCCGACGGCGCCGCCGCCACCGCCGAGGGGACAGCCGCCGGCGGCAGGGCCGGCGCCGGTTGGCGATGGCTTTAAGGTACGTGGCCGGCGGGAGAGGCTGTGGTGGGGGAGGTGGATGACGGGGACCGCGTGCGCGGGCTGGTTCGACGGCCAGGGCTGCAGTAACGAGAGAATGGGGAGGGTGTGCGTTATGTGCAGCTAATGAGGAGCAATATTTTTGAAATGGGCGCGGCGTTTGTTTCGAGAGTTGGCCCGTCTTGGTCAGCGTGGCGGGTACGGGTCATTGTTAAGGCTTTCTAGCTCAGTTGGAGCTTTAACTGAGTTACTGAGTGTTGTTTTTACTATGTTTGACGTGTCGGCGGCTATTGTGGTTTCACTGTTGCAACCTTAATTTGTCTTTTATTCAACAATGTTGTCGTGTACCATTGCACCTATGCACCATTAGTTTCTCAAATAGCCATGCAAATAGTTTTACACTTGATCAAGGGAAATTTTGCGCGACCCGATCGACAGCCATCTGCCCACCACAGTCCGCAGTGTCATACGGCCGTTCGATTTTCGCTGAGGCTGCCTCCTCAGCGAATCCCACTCCCTTGTTCGTCAGGTGGAGAAGGAAGATCTAGCAGAAGACGGTGACGTCAGCCTGGACACCACGCTGGGCTACGTGGCCGAGTATGAGGGAAGCTTCGGCGAGCAGGACCTCTCCATAGGCGGCCACGACGGCGGCCGGCTCGGCGCCGATCCCACAGCGGCCTGTGAGTTATGAACAGCTGGTGTGGTGGGGTGGCTGTGAGTTATGGACGGCTGGTGGCATTGGTGAATTGGCAACATGACGGATTGCGGCAGCCAACAGCAATATGACCAGTCGATCGATCAGCAACATGGCCTATTCGTGGTGCGTTTATCAGCACCAACTTTTTAACATGGCTACGTTTTCCTTTTGTAGTTCTCAACACACAGCATATGAGACCTCCCTGACACCCACTTGTTAAGTCAAACAGGATTCACAGCTGACATGTTGCCGAGGCTACGTCCGACAGCTGGCATATTACAACCGGTTGCTATCAGATGCTGCGAATGTTATAATTAGCTGGCAACACACCTACGTTGTCAACATGTTTCGTGAAACAAATTGTGGTGGCTACCTGGCAAGATTTTGGAAAGAAACGTGGCCTTCTCTTGTGCAGCGATTGAAACTCAAAGAAATCGGGAAGGGATACAGACGTTTAAAGGTCTCAGCTTTCCTCGTAACCCTGTGAGCCGCGCGACCTTGACCCCGCCGTCGCCCCGCGCGTGCGCCTGCCGGCCGGCCTGACCGGTGCTGCCCTCTGTTCCAGTGGCCGCGCTGGCGGCTGGGCCATCGCAGCGGCTGCGGGACGACCCGGCGTCACAAGGTAGGCCCGTCGTGACGTCACGGATCCCCCTCCCCGCCCCTGCGTCTGGCCGCCTTATGAGCCGGTGGTCGTCTCGGCCTCAGCATTGCAGAGGACGGTTCTTGTTTTTGCATGTTGAAGCTTACCTGCATTCATCATTTTTGTATGAAAACATGGATCGTATCGTATCTGGGTGCATGAGCGAGATGTATCGAGATACATTGTGTGACGTCGACGTGATTTCCTCGTGCACTTGACCTTCATATAAGAAGTGCTATATCGCCACATTTCTCCAGCGGCTTGTGTTTTATTAGTTAAAGGGAGTGCTGCACATTTGAACGAGGTTTTGAACGGAAATAGCCATCTTGAAGACCTTTCGGTGAAGTTCACGGCCCTACCCTTATTAAGGCCCAAACTTCTCTAGTTTCTGAGCTGCAGGCCCGCGAAAATGAGGGAGTATTTCTGAGAGTATTTCAAAGTCACCTTCGCATGCATGACGTCATAACGTCGTCATTCAAATCTGCCATTCTATAAGCCATGTGGCGATCAAGGCCGAAAAATATAATCTTCGAGTCGCTCATGTCCGACGTTCGTGAGCACGATTTCCAGGTGCAACGGCCATCCATTTGCTCTCAATCAATGTCGTGCAGGATACGATGGCTTAATCAGGGAGTGACGTATGGAGGAGCATATTTACTAAACAGAAAAATTTGGTTGCCTAGAGCAGTCTTTTCCACTTGAAAGCCCACCAATTGTTAAAAGTGGGCTTATCTCATCAAGTGTGATGCTTGGTTCAATATCTTGAAATGTGGAACATTCCCTTTAAGTATTGCGAGTTGCATCACCCCACGGAGCAGTTGGACGCGGTCCTTGTTGAGAGATGCGTGCAAACCAGCTGCGTTGCCACCGGCACCACAAACAAATGACCGGACCTTTGCTGAAAATGTGGACACGGCTGCACTCGAAGGCGATGATTTTACTGACATCGACAATGCATCGCCGGGTCTGTGGCTTATATAGGTGGGCCTGTATTTGCTCAATGTTTATAGGTCAGTTTCAGCTATTTGTGCGTCAGTCCTAGCTGACATTTGCACTACCGTTTCGCGGTTCGTGGAACATGCCCACGTGTATTGTTTATTGACCACTTTTAGTGAGTAGAATGTGCATGCGCATATACTTGGCATAGACACCAGCCATATCGATAGAAGAGAGCGTCTTGGTCTTTGCAGAAGTTGTCACTGGCCTCAACATCTCGCCATTCTGAACACGTTTTGGAACTTATGGGCCGTGCTCATATTCCTTCCTTTGGGGAATGTTATTCGTCCAGTCGCCGGCAATAATCTCAGCGCTTCTCAGAAGCTTTGAACCAAGTGTTTTGATCTTCTATTCATAAGTTAGCGAAACTTTTGTTTGTAAGTCGTTGCTTGCAGCCAGGATGTTGTTTGAATTTGGTTGCACTTTGTCTCATCTACTTGCATCACGTTCTTCTCTCGCATGCCGTGCCTTCATTTAGAAGATTCTGTGTCAGCGAGTCGAGGCAGATAGCACTTGCCATAAACGCGCAATAGCAATTGACCGGCATCCAGGATTGTTTTGCCGCGCTACGCATGACCGCAGTTTTAGGACATGACTCATCCATATTGGAGGTCGATGCCTGTGTCTGTCGCGGCCTTTCCGTGTGTGAGGAGGCTGAATTGCATGGACAGGGCGGGTCCCCTCGGGTGGTGCCGATGCTCAGCGCCGTTACTTGTGGTCGTGCCGCCCAACTGGACGCACGAGCCTTGCTTTGTCATGGTTACGCCTTGTTCTCTTTTTTAATGGGGAACGCGACGCGCGTCGTTGCGTTCTTTTTCAAGCGCCAGCTTCTGTGTTAGTCGTAATAGCGCCGAGGGGTCATGGCATAACCAGGATTTGAACCCGGGCCCCCACGTGGGGTCCGACGCGCCAACCACTCGGCTTTTACGTCCCTCATTGCAACCCTGATCCGGGCCAATCGGGACCATGGTGTCGGAAGCTTGCCTCGGACGCGGGGCAGTGGAAGGGGCGCTACTGAGGAATTTTCCGTGATCGTCGCCGGCATTTATTTGTGGCTCAGGAGCCAGGGCTGGTGCTGAAGTGGTGCTAAGCCGGGGTGGGTGCTGAAGGGGTGCTGAACCGGGGTGGGTGCTGAGCCAGGGCTGATCGTGGGGTGGTGTTGTGCCAGGGCTGATCGTTGGGTGGTGCTGAGCCGGGGCTGGTGCTGAAGGGGTGCTGAACTGGGGTGGGTGCTGAGCCAGGGCTGATCGTGGGGTGGTGATGAGCAGGGGTTGGTGCTGAGGTGGTGCGGAGCCAGGGAGCTTATGCAAGTAGCTGGTTATGTCGCGTTGTAACGGTTAGTGCTTTTTGCTGACATGATTTTGGCGCACTTCGCCTATAAAGGCGTTATAGCTTGTCGTGTAGAGGGAAAATGTAAGATGTCTAAATTCTGGATGGCGTGGGGTCTAATTCGCGAGCTGGAACGCCGGACTTGCAGAAAACCACTACCACGCGGCGGAGGCAGTCCTCCAGGGCAGCTGAAGCATGGAAACGGTAGCTGGCCATCCCGCGGGACGTACGACGATGGCTTATGCATGGCTTTCTCTTCATGTGCTCTCATGCTAATGAAGTCTAAGTCCACAAATCTATAGATGAGGGACCCTGCTTGTTGTTATCGACGCCACAAACACTGGACGCCACACATAAACGCTAGGCGCCACAGACGCCGCTTGCAAATGCGGGTAGTGATTCCAAAGAAGCGGCTTAAAATGCCAGTCTTAGGCCGAGGTGTTGGCGGCATGGTTGTCGTAGCCAAGACTTCTAGCCCAAAACTTTGGCATAGTCTGGGTCAGGCATACATGAGTGCTCAGCTTTTCGGCGCGTAGCTGAGCCATGTTTCTGATCGGATGAATCAAAACACAATGCTCCTAAAATGACAGCAATGCTGCTAAACTTGCACTCGTAGATATGCATACTCTGATGGAAATTGGATGAAATATAGGCAGTGACGCAATGATTATATTGGTAGGTCTAGATGAGTTTAAGTTTTGAAATGCGTTGAAATGTACCGCAACAAACATGGTTTTAAGACGGTCTTAGGTTAAGACATACTTTTGGGAAGATAATGAAGGGGGCTCTGGAATTTGATTCTGCAGTGCTTTAAGTTTTCCGATGAAAGCGGCGCCACAGCTGTCGCTACCGGTTTTTATGAATGGTGATGATAAAGATGCAACGGCAATAATGCATTTCAGAAGTGACGTACTCATAATTTTTTACGCTGCTTCATGTAACCTGATAGTGTTGTCAACACCTGTGGTCTCAGTGCTCTCTGCCCATTTGTCTTGAGAAGATTTGTCAGTGCTCTCTGCCGATTTGATTTGAAAGGTGGTGCCCCCCGTGAGGCACCACCTTTCCGTGGTGGGGGATTGTGTGCCCCAATGATGTTGCGGGCGGTTGGGGAGGCTTGTAAAGCGCCCCTTCCGGCCAAAGAGGAGGAGCCAGACTAAACTTGTCTCCCACAAGGGCTCTGACTCGTTCAGGGTAGGGATTAGCGGCCCTCGGCCCCGGCTTTCCAGTCTTATCTGGGTCTCGCCGTACCCCGTTGGATCCGCAGGTAGCGATGAAGGGATCCTGGTCACTGAGGGAGTTGCCCTGCGGGTCAGTCGGGGCAGCTACCAACATGTGGCTTTGGCCCGAATTTGTGATCCTGCGGATGCCTCGTGAAGTCTCCACACGAGGAAATTCGGCTGGTCAGGCGTCGTGTTCTCGCGACACTGGCTTGAAGGCAGGCAGGCCATGTGGTGGGCGTTGAGGGGCGGGGGGGGGGGGGGGGGAGTGGCCGGCGGCAGCCACACCGATTTGTCAGGGCTGATTTGGACTTCCATAATAAGTTTCGTAAAGATCAAATTATTTCGTTGTGTAAAGCAAGGAATGGTGATCCAGGATGGCGCTGGACCATTTAATTTGCGTGGCGTTTGAATTCCGTTCTTCCGGACGAGTAAGTTGTGTGCACAATCATGTGGGAAAGGAGGTCAGAGGCTTTCTAAGAGTCACGCGATCTAGCCGCCCCCGGCCTCTTGTCCGCGTGGAACGGAACGGTGCAGTTGCCACCACACTCACTCTTGTTTTTTTCGTGGGGGGGGGGGGGGCTCCATTTTCACTCGAACAGTGCTGCGAATTCCTGGCGCTGTGTGGAAGAAGCGTGCGTTGATGCTCAGCGATAACTGTATCAATGCTATCCGGGCCTGGAATATGTTTAGTCCTAATGTTTGTTGAAGGGCTTGCTATCTAAGGGCGCGTTCGGCCGGCAGCTAATCTCGGAAAATTGTCCGGAATGTTGGAAATTTTCCGGAATGGCGTTCGACACTGCCGTCATGGAAAATTATCCCAGATAATTTTCCGTAGCGAGGGAGAATCGCGGAGAATTCTCAGGGCATGGTAAAGGCGGAGAATCTGTTTTGGCTATGCATAGCTATGACCGTGGGCTGTGGATGACGTATGAGAGACTAATCTGGGGGCGAATTTCCGGACCGGCCCAGTAAAAATAGAGAATCTCCGTGGACGATTGTCGGAGAGAAAATTATTCGTTGAATAATAAACATTTTCATAGTCATACAGTTTATATGCGCACGAAATCGTAGCCTGAAATATATGCTACAACTGAAATGTCTGCCGTATTTTGATACAAATAAAGGTTCTATTGGGCGTTCACGAAGACCAGATCGCGCACTCATAAACTGCCAGTACTGGACTCGACTCCATGAGATTCGACCCGGGATATTAAGCACTGCTGTGTGCGGGCCAACCCCGAGCCTGGTCATCAGCGGAAATCCACGGCATCGTACTTCGAAGTCAGTGTGTTAGATACACCGGTGCTGCCCGGGCCGGGAGCGGAGATGCGTCAACTGCCGGTGCCGGATCTGGACATCAACGGAGGTCGGCCGCATCGTGCCCGAAGCGTCTGTGGCACACGTAGTGACCACAATGGTGGCCCACATCATGCTGTTGAAGCCGCCGCCCGCGCTGACGTATTCAAAGCCAGAGCCGGACGGCGAAGCGGTGAATTGCTCCGGCGGCGCAGATGTACGAATGATGAGCCCGCAAGACTTAAGCGACGCGGAAACTGACGAGACTGAACCCCGCGAACCCGCGTGCTGTCGGCCGCCGCGCCTGCCATCTGTCGCCCGAAATTGGAAGCTGCGACACAATTGCCCTGCCATCTGTTGTCCGAGAGCGGAAGCTGCCACGAGCCTGACCTGCCCTCTGTTGCAGGCAAGAAGAAATACGCCTGCGACATCTGCGGCAAGACGTACGGTTACCGAGACTCAGTGTACCGGCACAAGCGCACGCACGAAGGCAAGACGGTCTGCTTCGTGTGCGGGAAGGTGCTGAGCTGCCTGCCGACGCTGCGGGAGCACCTGCGGTACCAGCACAGCATGAGCCAGGAGGAGGTGGCCTGTATGGTCACGGCCCGGACGGGCGCGGCGCCGGCGCCGGCACCAGCGGCGGTGGCCGAGCGCGCGCAGGAGTGAGGCGCGGCGAGTGTGGAGTTCGGCTGCAGTGAGTGTGGAGTGTCACTCATTTGGCGCGGGGCTGCGTTTTATGACACGCGACGTTGAGGAAGTGCGGAGTGATCCTCAGCGAGTGTGGAGTTATGCTTCGCGACTCGGCACTCGCTCGGAGTGTGCCGACGATGTGAATCGGTGTGAGACGATGTGAAGCGGTGTGATGCGGTGTGGCGTGAACCGGCCACGGTCACTGACCGCGATCTTGGCCAGTCGGTGAGTTTTTCGGAGGCTAGAGTTGACTCAGCGAGGTTTTGACGGATGCGGTCCGGCTTGCCAGGGCGCCCCGCGTCTGGCTGACTGATTGGTGCCTGGCCTCAGGTTGTGGTGATATTTGGCGGGGCCAACTTGATCGTTTTGTAGCCATGCTTGCGGGGCGTTTGCTCGTGTTTCACCGCATATTTTAGAGGTGGACTTACTGGATTCGTACTGGCGACTTTGTCGGCGAGTCGTGGAATTGTCGATGCCTTTTCCGAATAGTGCAGGGATGAAGACTGGACGAGAATAATGTATTGTTTGGTCAGTGTTTGGGTGTTCCTGCTGCCGGAGGTGGGATGTGTCCAGTGCGTTTTGTCGGCATTACTGGGCTGTCATGAGCGCCGTACGAGCTGAGAGCGCGCTGTTACAGTTCCACGCGCCGTCGGTCGCTCTAACCTCATCGGAAAGGGAACGGAAGCTGCCAACCAGACTAATTACTTGAGAACCTGCCTGCATATTGGAGGCCGTTTACTGTCAGCTGAACGTTGCCACCGCATTTTTCACTTCGGAGTTGTTATATGTGAGACGCCGAGTTTTTTTCTCTAAAAAATCGCAAGCGGGGAGTGCCATATAACTTGCAGAGGAGTCATGAGAGAGCAGATTAGATCAGATCGGACCAAACCAGAGCAGAGCAGAGCAGAGCAGAGCAGAGCAGAGCAGAGCACGCTGACTTTGTGTCAGCGGCCGCCGTTTTCGGAGAGAAGGCCGGCGGTGCTGGTGGTAGGGGAGAGCGCTGTGCAAAGTGCCGATGCTCAGGCCGCAGAAGAAGCTGACTCAGTGGGCTGAACAATAACAGTGTTGCTGTCGCGTGGATAGTGAGAGCTAACCATCGGCAACGACATCTAGGGAGTCTTGGAGCAACTAAACTGCCGGCGAACGAAGCAAGTAGATACCATCCGCTTGTTGGGAAAGGACGTTGACACTTCACGTATTGATTTACGAGCCGAGTGTTTCACGTGGTAGCCGAGAGGACTACGCAGTATGGCGTACGACGCAGTATTATGTACTGGCAGTGACCAGCTGATGGCTTGCGTGCCATTCGTTGGCTGCAGAGAACTTCGGACGAGTCACCACCGTTGTGCTCAGCTGTTTTTTTTCTTCGTTTCGCTCAGCTGGTATTATGCCTTTTCCTGCATCATAATACCAGCTGGGAAGGTTGGAAGCGTCGGCACGCTGACGAAAACCAATACAAACTAGTGATGGCCAGTGAACGCCTTCACGCAATGACATCGAACTTTGATCTCCGGCGATTCTGAGCCGACGACCCCTTGGCCACCCACGCCTCACGAAAAACACCTCGGCCTCCCACGCCCCACGCATAACACCTCGGCCACCCACGTCTTGCGTACAACCACCGGCGCCCCTGCCCCGCGGGCAACCCCTCGACCTCCCACGCCCCAGGCTTTCGCACCCTCGTAACGACGCCGTCCCGTTCCAGCGTCCAAGCCGCACGTGTGCGGCGTGTGCGGCCGCCGGTACCTGCACCGGGTGTCGCTCAGTCACCACGTGAAGAAACATCAGGGCCTGACCACGTGCCGCCTGTGCGGCAAGGTGCTGGGCATCATGGCCCACCTGCGCACACACCTGGAGATCGTGCACGGCATGTCGCGGGAGGCTGTGCGCGCTCTGGTGCCGACCCGGCAGTACGCTTGGGGCAACGGCTACTCGAGCCTGGCGCAGGGCGTGGCCGCCGGCGGCGGCGGCGGCACCGGCAGCGGCGGCGGCGGCACCAGCAGCGGCGGCGGCGGCACCGGTGGCGCGGGGCTGGAGAGGATTGCCACAGGACTGCCGCGTAGGGAGGACGGCGGCGCTGAGGGGGTGGAGGGGTTGAGAGTGGAAGGCGGCGAGGAAGGGGGAGGGTTGAGAGTCGCGGGGGCGGAGGTGGGTGGTGTAGCGAGCGGTGCGCCGCCAGTATCGGAGTGCGTTTAGGAGTGTGTTTAGGAGTGTGTTTAGGAGTGTGTTTAGGAGTGTGCTTAGGAGCGTGTTTTGTCAGTGTTTACAGGCGCTTCTACTGCGTGGCCACTTCGCGGAGCGTGCTTAGAGAGCGGAGTGTAGCGTAGTCGATGTTGTGACGGGTGGCTGAGCTCGTCTTGCGCCCATGGACTCAAGGTCAGTGGCACGGAAAGGAAAGCGGGCTTCGAATGTTCGGGGTCGTACCGCGGAACGTCTCGGTTGTACGGTTGTACGGTTGTACGATTGTAAACATTGGAAGTGAAGAAACGTTTTAAGTACCGGCACTAGATGTGAGCAATGCGTTGCGATGGTGGCTCGTGGTTGTCCTGTTCCACGTATTCGGGTCGGAGGTACAATGACGTCATGTGTATATATGACGTCATATGTGTGACGTGCACGCACACCTGCCGCTGGAACAGGCGCCATTACATTCGGTACGCAAGCACCTACGTGTGATATGGTCAGGCAATGACACCATCCCCTCTCTTGGGAGTGCATTATTGATGATCCTGTTTTGTTCTACATCAGCTTTTAGATTTGTTGTTCGAAAACTGGCATTACAGTGCATATTGTGCTCCAATTTAGCTCGGTGCTCTCGTCCGCAGGGTATGGCGGCGGTGTGGCACTTGCCACCCTCAGGTTATCTCATAGCACTATGGCACTAATAAGATGCGGTCGAGACTAGAATATGTATGGATACGTACACGGCGCAAAATACCACGAGTGCAAATACAACCTTTGAATTCGCTGGTGTTCCAACTTACATCCCACCCTGCCCTTAAAACCACCGTCACTCGACATTGTGTATCACGCAAAGGGTCCATGACGGCGGACCAATCCGGGAGCGCCTCGGACGGTGGGTCATAAATCAGGATCATGTGCCTCGCGCCGTGGCAACAAGAGCCGGCACGATCAAGTGGTCCGTCCAATCGCATCGCTTTTGCACATCCGAGGGGGGCATGGTGGAAACGTCGGGATATAATTACATCTAGCGTTTATCGTATGACTTCATTGCCTTTGGAATAAGAAACCATCGAACAAATTTCTTATGGATGTTGAGCGATCTCTCTGAACTACAAACGGAGCAGTTGAAAATGCTTCATTTCATTTGGTTAACAAGTCTGAAATCATTGAGCAATAATCCCACCCTGTCAACTTATAAATTCACAAGCTCCGCATTACTGTTCAATAATTACGATGTGTCAATTACTTAATTACCAAATTAATTAACAATGTGCCAACTTTTGTAAATTTTGGGCGGCCGAACCGAAGGCCCGATAACCTAAGTCCCCCATTTTTTGTCATCGGATATAGCGCACTTCGTTTCAATTAAACGCAAGACATGTTTTTAATCTTTGTAACATCTATAAAAGTTTAATTTAAGCAGTAAAGACGTCATGCAGGGTTGGGTCCAAGGAGTAAGCACTGGACGCAAACGTCTCTTCTGATCGGCACGTGAAGGCGTCCCTTTAGAGGCCACTGTAGGGCGCCGATGACGCTCTTCTTTGACGGTCATGGAATGCGGCAAGCAGTTTGTGGGGGACGGAAACGGGGTTAGCCATGAGAAACTAAGGTCATCCACACATTCCACAGCGTTTCATTTTAACGTAACAAACCATTGTCCTATGGCGCTAGGTACGTGAAGCTTATCACATTGTTTATCCGATCAGCTGCTACGATTTGTATCCTGTGGTGAGAGCAACCATGACTTTTGTTATCAGAGTGCTACGAGACGCCACTACGCCAAAATCAAAGGAAGGTCAAAGAAGATAGTCTTTGCGTTATGATCTTTTACCCAGGTTTTTTGGACTCCCAACTAAAAACATTGGGGGGGAAGTCAATATTGGGGGGGGGGGGAGGGGCCAACTCAACATTGGGAGGGCCGGGGCCCTCACAAAGGAATACAGATCGGTACCCGTGATAATTCATACAGCTCTTACGCATCGGCCCACGCTACGGTAACACCACATTTTCATAAGCTTTGTCTCATCTTCCATAATGCGGTTTGCATGGCCTCGCCTGAACATCTGCTGAAGGCGTCTACACCACGATACAATTAACGCTAAAACCAACAAACAGGGAGGACCGCGCGGGCGCACACAGGCAGCGGTGGCGCCATCTATCGCAAGACGGCGTCACCAAGCCATCGCCGGTACCCGACCGTCGTTGACCAGCTCACGCCCGCACTGGCTCACGTGACGCAAAAACTGCGCCGCCAACGGACGGCGCGTTCTCGGACCGCATTCCCCATCCCTTGGAGGCCGTCGCGCTCCTGGCTGCCGTCACGCTCCTGGCCGATGTCGCGCACCTGACTGGCGTCACGCCCCCCACGTCGGCACTCCTGGCTGACGTCACGCTCCTGGCCGACGTCGCGCACCTGACTACGTCACGCGTCTGACGTCACGCCCCTGACTGACGTTACGCCCCTGACTGACGTTACGCTCCTGACTGACATCACGCGACCCCGCGGCGACCAGGACCGCGTCCCGAGACCGCTACCGACACTGGCGGACCGCGAACAGACGCCCCCGCGAGACTTATCGCTGCGAGCAAGACAATATTTCCTCCACCGGGCCATTTAGCGCTAGTCGTGAAATGAATGCCGTCTCTCGTGCAGACTAATCCGTCTTCGGACGGACGACCGAGCAGCAGACTGGGTTATTAATCTCAATACTCGTGGGCCGTGGGGTTGAGGCATAGCAAGCACGCTGGCGCGATGCGGGGGCTGGCAGCACATTTAATGATGCACGAAACTCGTACTGAACCATTGCAGGACCAGATAAACCTACGCTCACCGATTTGTTCACACCGAACTTGCCGATTGAAGCATAATCTTTCCACCTTTAGTGCCTTGTATCATTATTCGTCCACACCGCTGCACCAGGCATGCTTTTGTTTCATGACCGACTTACACCATCACAAGCCAAACCGCCACACTGGTGCCGTGTCGCGGCGTCTACCTCAACTCCACCTTGGTCCACCAAAGTGGTTTCACCGTTCCACCGAGGTCCACCACAGGGTGGTTCCACCGTTCCACCGTAGTCCGCCAGTGATTCCACCGTTCCACTGCGGTCCACCGGGACAAACGCCGTCAGCTGGCCCATACAGCCGTGTATTCGCTCTGTCTCGCGGTAGCGGCGGTACAGCAGCCTCAGCTGATGTGGTCAGTTCTCACAGGCGACGGCCGCGGCGACCTCCCTTCCTCCGCGTGCTGTCCGTGGGGATGGGCGTCACGTCCTGCAGCGCACGGAATCACAGGGTCAGCTCGCGGGATCACAGGGTCAGCTTACGAATCACAGGGTCAGTTCACGGGGTCAGCCAGCCTGCGGGATCACGGTCAGCTTACGAATCCCAGGGTCAGCTCACGGAATCACAAGGTCAGCGCACGGAGTCCCATGATCGGCTCACGGAATCAGCCATCATCAGCCATCAGGATCAGCCACGGGTCAGCTCAAGGGATTACGGTCAGGTCCCAAGATCACACGGCCAGCTCACGGGACCAGCCGGCTTACGCCATCACAGGGGCAGCTCACGAGGTCACCGGTCATCGAGGCTCGGGTCAAAGGGCAAACATCGGCCTTTTGAAGGGCAGGGGACATCCCGAGGTCAACAAGTCACCTGTTGTCAGGTCAGAGGACACATGCTGGCACATGCCATACGGGATATCTCAGTGTCGCCGATCACCACGGGTCAAGCGAGGGGCACGTGCCGGCACACGGACGAGTGAAATCTCGACGACGCCGATATCTGGAATCAACCTACACCCTAGACCGAAACACAGGGAGCCGGCAGACCGGTACGACATGAAGATCACGGATGCGGACCAACGCTAGGGGCGATGTGCTAGCCTCGAGAAAAAGCTCAGCAGTCCGAAGGTCTTTCTTGGGGCAGGAAGCACGTCCCATACAAACATTTTGCCATGCAGACAGGTACATCTGGGGTCTGGGCACGGACAGGCACAGGACGTGCTTACAGCCGACCAACAAGGAGGCACACACTGGAAATGCCAGCCTAGCGTACTACATGATGCATTACAATTGCAGGTAAGTGTGAAAAGATGGGGGAGGGGGAGGGTTGATGCGGCGGCGCAGCACATCACTTGGTCCGAGTTTGAAATGCACAAGGGATTGCATGCGTTTTGCCTGCTTTCGAATCGCCGGCTCGAAAAAAAGTTCCACTGGCTTTCCGTGACACTAACCGGCCAAGTCACCGCACAGTCCCGATGAAAAAGACGCATTGTTTGGTGACCTCGAAAGACCGCTATCATTTGACGACCACAACCGGCGATCACTTGGAGAGCACAACCCACAACCATTGACAACAACCCACGACGAACAACCAGCCGCCGTAACGCAACCGCGTTGGCCGCATATCAAGCAACGCGGCATGCATTTCGCCGTGCTCGCATTAGCCTTCGCGCTGCACCGGGCATGTGTGAAATGTGCGCACATACCGAGCGCGCGTGAGGGGCCCCATCTCCTCAGCCTCCCCACATCGTTGGCGCGACGCAACCCGTGTTCGCTTTAAGGTTGGCGCAGAACACGCTCCCACGCAGCTATTCAAGCAGCACTAGCGACCGGCCACATCCTACGCCTAAAATCATGCAGGTAGCAGCAGTTAGGAATGGAACTGGTCGTTCCGCGTCATAGTCGAGCGCTCTTCTCGCGTGAGCCCCTGATTGCTGGTGATTCACCCACGGGCGGGCGTCAGCGCGCCGTGCGGCCCCTCACACAACTACAGAGGGCCCCGAGCAGACACCCCGGGTGCGGTGGGGTGGAGAAATGTCCGTCTCCTCAGTCTCCCTCGGTGCCTACGAACACTGTCCCCATGCACCTGTCCCAGTCCGTGTTCAGTGTTCCAGTCCGCGCGGGGGTACGTCGTCGCACCACCCTTCCCGAGCGTCAATGACCGGCGGTCACACCGCGCCGCACCAGCACCCACTGGGGAGAGACCGCGACCCTCCGGCACGAGCCGCCCACCCTACCCATCGCGCCGCTCGGCCGCCACCACACCACCGGCGCCGAGCCTGCCACCCCCGCTACTGACCTCGATGCGGCCGACCTTCATGCCGGAGCGGGCCAGCGCCCGCAGCGCCGACTGCGCGCCCGGGCCGGGCGTCTTGGTGCGCGTGCCGCCGACGGCGCGCAGCTTGATGTGCAGGGCCGTGATGCCCAGCGTCTTGCACTTCTCGGCCACGTCCTGCGCGCGCAGGCGGGAAGAGACGGTGACGTAAATGCAAGTTGGAGGTGAGGGGACAGGTAACACACAAACACACATGCACAATGAACCATCTGCCAGGTGGTGAGACTAAATGGGCTGTGTGGCAGGTGCCCTGTTGAGATATGGTTATGATGGGGGTGGGGGTGGGGGTGGGGGGAGGTGGTGTCAGGTCATAGTGGAGTCCAACAGGTCATGAACAGCAGGAGGTTTCATTTCTTTCAGACACATTCCAGGAAGCATGGCTGGCATTATCAGACAGGTTGACCCAGCTGATGTGGAACACATTGTCCCTGAGTGAGGCTAGCTCGTGTCCCAAGATCTACATGTGGAGCATGCCCATCCTTGTCACGACGTTTTTTCGACCTATGCACATTACAACAAATGCATTTTGGGTGCTGAATATACAGGTGACATGCATAACACAAAAGAACTTTGGAAAAGGAAACAAAGTGGGAGTTTGCTAGTGACCCTCCTAACCCCTCTTATCATAACCTCATCTCAACCAATTGACCTTCCTGACCTGCTTCACTGCAACCTCACCCCAACAAACTGGCTATCCTGACCTGCCTTGTCCTGACCAGCCAGCTGGTAAACCAACCAACTGAACCTCCCCACCCCTCTCAATGTAACCTCTACCCAACCCACCAACCCTTCTGACCTCCCTTGACATAACCCCATCCCAACCAGCCCTTCTCAGTCACTCACATCACCCCAACTAACCCTTCTCAGTCACTCACATCACCCAACCAACCCTTCTCAGTCACTCACATCACCCCAACCAACCCTTCTCACCTCCCTGCCATAACCACACCCAAACCAGGCATTCTCACATCTCTCCCTCACAACCTCATCCCAAACAACCCTCCTCAGTCACTCACATCATCCTAACCAACCCTTGTCAGTCACTCACATCACCCCAACCAACCTTTCTCAGTCACTCACCACATCCCCCAACCAACCCTGCTCACCTCCCCTGCTGTAACCTCACCTGGGCGGCCAACATGGCGGCGTACGGCGACGACTCGTCACGGTCGGCCTTGACCTTCATGCCGCCGGTGACGCGCACGATCGTCTCCCGGCCCGAGAGGTCCGTCACGTGCACGAACGTGTCATTGAAGCTGGCGTAGATGTGAGCGACGCCGAAGACATTCTCGCCCTCCCGCACCTGGGGTCCGAGCGAAACCTGGACCTGGTCCTCCTGCTTCTTACCCTTCTTAGGTGCCATGTTCTGCGGGGGAGAGGGTGGAGGTGTCATCCAGGTCTGGGCATGGTCTGGAATGGTCTGGAATGAAGTCATGCCATAAAATTGTTTGACTTTGCTTTGGAATGTCCACATTCAACAAAATATGGTTGTATGATAGAAAAGAAAAATCCATTTTGTTTGGGATGTTCACAAAACCATGTAGTGTCCAGACAGGTGGGAGGATAAGCCTTTAGGGGGAGGGGGAGGCAGAACAGGTGGAGTTAACACAGCTTTATAGTTGGCACATCATATTGGAAATTCAGGGACAAATGCAATAGTATGAATTTATGGAGGTAAAGCCATGGTAAAAAAGACCAAATGCAGACTGATGGAGGCAGAAGCTTACAGTTGCTGAACAAGACTTTCTGGCAGGCTGGAATTATGCAGTACCTGACACTCTTGTCAATGAAATTGCATGTTAAAACCCAGTCCCAAAAATTCAAGACCTTGCAAAACTGCCCTGCAGTATAACCACTTAAAAAGTATTACTGACTCTATAACACATCCTTTCTCGACAACCTGAGTGTCTAAACTAACAACTGTGGCATTCTGTGGTGCTCATCTCATGGACTGACAATGTAGACCCAAATGCAGGAGCACCAGCCCAACATAGCTGGTAACTGCCCACAGGGGACAATCCCAGCCTGGAGAAATCATGTCACCATACATAAGACAGCTCTCCAGTCCTGCGCCACAAACCCCATTAAAAAATTATCACCCAAACTTGAGCACAGTTCAGGCTTCTGTAGTTTCTGATAAATGTCACATGTTTTGCTTTGTAAGCTCAATGAACTGCAGCTATGGTGGCAAATGCATGGCCACAAGTATATGCTCACAAACAAGTGAGTAATGACATGGAGCAAGAGAATGATGCACTCCTGTGTAACCACCTGAAATGCTACTTTCCACCTGAAGATTGCAATTCAGCCAGCATAAACCTCTGAAATGGCCTTAGAAAATA
>NW_023596805.1:4109767-4182125 GCF_011947565.3 Pollicipes pollicipes | reverse complement strand
GCGCGCGCGCGCGCCGCCGGCCTGCCTCTAGCGCTGTGTCTCTGTTCGGCAGCGGCGCAGTACGGCGGCGGACGCGAGCACAGCCGACCGTACGCCGACGCCTACAGCTCGTGGCGACAGTGACGCGTGCGGGCGCGGCGGGGAGGACTGCGTGCGTGCGCGTGTGTCTGGAGTGTGCGCGCGTGCGTGCGAGAGAGGGAGCAGACGGTGGATCACGCTGGTACAAAGGCCCGTGGCGGCGGGCGAGCGGGTGCTCCCGACGCGGCATTCGTTGGTGTTCTTCCTTGTTTTGCGAAGCTTTTGCTGTGACGTAGGCGGACGCGCGTGGGTTTATTTTCTATGTGCGGACCCGCGGCTCCTAGTGCGGTCTTGGCCCACCAATAAATCGCCGAATGGTGACACGGTGGTGTCGGCACCTGGACGAGGCCTGAACGTGTTGGGCGCCTGGCGAGCGGAATTGCGACCACCTATGGGGCTGGCCGTCCATCAGCACCCCTATGCAGTGACGTTTTACAGCTGTAGACTGTCGCATGGGGTGCCTCGCGATGCACTGAGTCAGGGTAAGTGCGCGGGCGGCCCCTTTTTCGTGTCTGTGTGAGTTCTGTGGGAGGGGTGGGGGTTCTAATATTTGAAATGAACGCAAACGCTGAGCTTAACTATCGTGTGATCCTGGCGTCTTCCGCGTTATCTGACGGCAACGTCCGCTTCAGGATACGGCGGCGACTACTACGGCGGATACGGTGGGTACGGGGGCTACGGCGGGTACGACAGCGGCTACGGCAGCGGCTATGGCGGCGGCTACGACGGCGGTCAGGGCTACAGCGGCGGCAAGCAGCGCGGCGGTGGCGGCGGCCGGGGCGGCAGCTCGCGCCACCAGCCGTATTAGCGCGGCTGGCCCCCTTCCCCCGTAGCTGTGTCCTCAACCGCGACCACACATCTCATCAAGGTGAGGCACAGGCTGGCTTGCGAGGTAACGGACAGAGCGACCGAGCTTCGTCCCGGAAGTGATGCGTCACCGAATGGTGATGCATGATGTGCTGTTTTTTTTCTCCCTGAGTCGCCCAATGGTGGTGCGTGATGTCCTGGTGTTGCTCCCAGACTACTGTAACTCCCCCACTACTATCTCCTCAACTAGGCTCATGCTGCATGATGATTTTCACAGTCAGTTCTGCTACTGATCGCGTTGACGACCATCGACTCCTGAAGTGATCTCGGCGCGCGTCCTGTTCGTCGCCCACCATCGTCTCTGACACCCCACACGTCCGGCAGGTTCACTGCACCATCCGCTGGCTCGCCTATGGCAGGGCCGTCCATTCCGCGCGCTGCGCGTGCTGGGCTCCGCGCTCGCCGGTCTCCGCGCTCACCGGTCTCCGCGCTCGCCGGTCTCCGCGTGTGAGAGTTGTCTGTGTCTTGAACTTGCGCCCGAATACACGGGTCTTGTGTACCGAGCAGCGTTTTCGGGATGGTGTGACAGGCTGCTAAAATGGGTAGAGAAGAGGCGGTTAGAACATGAAACAAATGACGCGAGGGCGGAAATCGCACGTTGCCGGGCTTTGGTAGAATCATAGACCATCAAGACTATGTAAAAAGGACGAAGATAACACCAATGACCGTAAGAGCGCCGAAGCCGCCATACACCAGTGGCCGTAAGGGCGCCGAAGCCGCTATACACCAATGACCGTAAGAGCGCCGAGGCCGCTGTGCGTATGCAACATATAGCTCCCTCACTACTATCTCCTTAACTATGCTCAAGCTACATGGTCATTTTCAGTCAAATGTGCTGCCAGTTGGTTGCGTTGAGGATCATCGGTTCCTGAAGTGTGCTTGGCGCGCGTCCCGCTCGCCCACGATCGTCTCTCTGACCCCACATATAAATCATTAGTACTTGAGTAATTGGGACGATATTCTGAACGGTTTGCGGTGGTGTCCTGGTAAGCACGCTGGTGAGGTGTTGCGGCGTTTCTGCGTTCCGTGGGCGGTGAGACGAGCAGAAACAATTTTCTTTCCGAAGACTGGGGAGCATTGTTGCGATTAACAGACCAACGATGCCCTACCCCTTAACGTCCAACGGCCACTACCGTTTCCAATCGCACTTTAAAAAACGGGTTGAGGAGATATTAGGGTAGCGGCAGCCTGGTAACATGAACTACATGGGTTGAACGCCAGGCCACGGTAAGTGGGAACAGCAGCGTGGGTTTTGATGGCGGGAGTTTCAGTGCTCTGTTCTACGCGGTCTTTGCCGAGCTGCCGCGCGATACCCTATCGGCGATATTATTATATAATGTATCACAATGTCGAGGCGAGATCACTCAATTTACATGATATCCAGATCGGTCTGCCGAGAACAGCCACGTTGCGGCCTGAGAAATAGGCGATGCGTATGAGGCCGGGCGATGGCGGCAAAGTGAAATAAAGATTCTTTAAACTGCTTTTAATTGCCTCTTGACTTCCCAACGCCCAGCCCAATCAGCGGGGTGTTGCATGGCGCGACTGATTCTGAATACTGTGTGCGGAAGGATCAAATTAGCTTATGAGAGTAGCGGACGAGCACGACAGCAGTTCAGCGAGAGGTTCAGTCCACGTAACATTAAACTGCCAAGTACGCGCCCCCCCAACGGGCTAGGGAATCCCCAGGCGGGTGATCGCATGGGGGCGGGGACGTGCGCAGGGTACATGGGGTCTGCTTTGGTATGTATCAGGATAGAAACGAGGGTCAAGATTAGCGAACAGCGCGTCCCACTCGTGGCCGCTCCGTCCAACCGTGCCGAGCTGCGATCGATGCAGTCAATTAGTGCGAGACCCGCGTTTTTCCGGGTGGCTGTCAAGCGTTTTTTCCCACTGGTCGCATTATGTAGCGCAGTCTAGTGCCGTTTCTACGTCATTTGTTTTATTTCAACGACGTAGTAATTTTTGAATGCCTGATAAACTGGTTTTGAGGATAATCGAAATCGACAACACGTCATGGCTATGTTGGCAGTGTTTTTGGTCTGGGTGTTTTGATTACAAAAACGTTGCGGATAGAACGCAAGTCTATGGACGGAAAACTGAAAACCAAGGGGGATCGGAGAAGCGTCGACGTGCTGTCTTTGCGTCGTGAGGTGTGCTAGTTGGTGCAAAACAACGCTGCCACGATTGTTGCTATTCAGAAGGGACAATTTTATTTTCTAGTGTGTTTATGCTCCATAGGGCTGCTGGCTAGCGCCCCTGGCAAAATCAGGGGATCGGACTGGTAAGCTGGAAAAGGATGATGTGCTGTAGAATGATAAAATGCGCTTGCGCTGAGGTAGGTGTGGTTGGGTGGAAGCGGGGGTGTTATATTGTAGCATATTTTAACAAAGCCATTGTTTTTGCCCAGTTAGTGGCATGGTGCTCCCTAGTGCACACATGAAGGCAGTCAATATTACTTCTGTCATACATAAGGTTGATTGTTCGTCTTGGTTCAGCATGGTCAGTTTTATGCTATTTCCTTCTATGTTGTGTGATAAAGGCATCAATACATCAATGCATGAATTGAATGCTGAAAATTTCAGTATGTAGCATAAAGAAATACACCAAGAACAGTACACCAAGAATAGCTTTTGCTGGATGCATGGGAAGGTGTGGTGTGTTGTTCTGGTTCACATGGCGCATTTATTTTTGATCGAATCTTTCTAGGTATGCAGACTTCAAAATTTCTGGAAAGTTTGGCCATCAGTATGTGGGTCACTTCAGAAGCAAGGTTCACATAACAGTGTTAACTTGTTGCTGGACTTTGGTTTATAGCATTGCAACAAAGCAGAGTGCTCATCAGATAATACTTCAGTTGCTTTGGTTTTTTTAGGCTAAAAAATTGCTCTGTTGGGGCAGTCATTTCTAGCTTGCTATTAGTAGGCCTTTTTTGCTATGCCTGATTCTGTGAAATGTGAAAATGCAAACATGTGAGACCAGTATTGGTTTGAAGGAAATAATAGCATGAGTATGTAATAAACAGCCTACTATTGCTGGGAAAGTATTCCTTAACACATTGTTTGGGGCTGAAGGTCAATTTGATCCCCTAGGAGTTGTGACACTATGATGAGAATTACATGTACTTTGTAAGGCTCCTGACTTGCGGCAGGTCAAAGCAGTCAGTGGCTGTCTGCCAAGGCAGTTTCTACAGAATCATTCCATCTGATGCAACAGAGTGTTCTCAAAGCCATGCATCTCTGAGCTGGTTTCATGGATAACACAGGAGCCAAACTGGAGATTATAACACAGTCCATTGACCTATCTTCAGGTACAAAGGTCAGACTAAGGTCAAAACCCATCTGTGTTTTACTAGATAAATGGCTTCTTGGAGCTTGCTTTATAGGGTACTTTCTAATGCTTATTTCTAATCTCATGATAATTCAGGCTGCAACAACATCTTGCATGGCTTTCTTAAGAGTCAGAGTAAGTCACTGACCTAAAACAACCTGGCTCAACCATTCATTGTAGTAACATTACCCATGATATAATCCTTGTGCATATTCAGATTTGAGAATCAAAGCAATCTCATAGGGTTTTGGTCACCATGACCTGATGACCATTGCAAAAGGTCAAAAAGGTCACAGACCTTACAGTGACCTTTTGCTTAGAATGGGTGTGCAGGCTCAAGGTGGTTACATTAGACCTGCCAACATTTTGGTCATCAATCTTGAGTTCAGGCTATTTGACTTTAAGGTCACAACTTATTGGCCTGAAAATTGTACACAAGTAAGCTCACGTACAGACCAAACCACCCTGTGAATTTGGTGTCTAGCTCTTTCAGTTTTTGAGATCTGGGGAGGGTAAATTGGTATCCACCCAAGCAAATGGTCATCATCTGCCCACCCAGGTGGGCATTGATGTTGCACAATGGCTGCTGAAATAGTGAACCCTGGGCATCTCGGTGTATTCTAAATTTGCAATAGCTGACAATTTGTCCTCCATGAAATTTGAAGTTGTACATAACCATTGCATAATCAAGCTGATTTCACTGCACATCATGACCCCAGGTGAAGCCATGGCAAGGGTTTCCAGAGTCAGGCTAATGGTCTAAAAATCTTGGGACAGATGTCACATACTATGACTACCCAGTCACACAGAGGATGCCACATGATCTCAGGTCACTGAAGACCATGATGAACATTAACTCCCTAATACCCTTTTAGTCTCTGGCTGCAAGTAATGTGAGCTCTAATGGTCTGATAGTAAATATTTGGCAAGGGATTGTATTTCCCATGCTCTACACAGCTGGCTGCCCTAGGAAATACAACATGGAGTATTTCTGCCTCCCACACAGTACATAAGCACTGGTGGCAGAGTTCAGTCACCACAGACTGAATGAGTAGGTACCAAGTCGGGTGTTGATAGTACAGTGGTCTATGTGTCTGTGTTAACCACTACACATCTGGGAAATGGGAGTCACAGTACCCAGTTCATGGTGCCTGCTCATCCTTCCCTGGTGAGAGGCAGGCTGTGCCATATAGTCTCAGCAGCTGAATGTTTCATGAAGCCCCAGTGACGTCCATGTATGTACCCATCAGCTCATCCCAGTTCCCCCATCAGCTTAACTGCAGTATCATCTCATGACAGTGTTCCAAAGCATGACAAGCTGAGCTTGAGGTGAGATTCAGATCCAGAATGGCTAGTGAAATAATGTGCGAGTCATTCAGTGATTTCCAGGCTTAGATTTCAGCCAGATGCTTCCGAGGTCAGACAGCAAAATTTCTTTCATGTTTGCTCTCTCATAAGGTTATGGCAACATTTGCCAATTAAATCACATCAGGTCCAGTCAAAAGTAGAAGTGTCAGAACATCTAGACCAGTAGCAAGTGAGACCAGTAAGTTTTCAGGCATGAGCCCCCTGGTTGGAACATTCTGTTTGGGATTGATCTGCCCTCTTGCTAGTTTTACTCAATACAACCAGAGCTGAAAATATAGGTATCTAGCACTTTCAGATTGCATAGATTTAGTAGATTAGGGGCACACCTTCAATAAATGATGCATTGGAAGGGCATTAGATGGCAAGCTGTGAGGGCATTTGATGGCAAGCTGTGAGGGCATTAGATGCAATGTGAGGGCATTAGATGGCAAGCGTGAGGGCATTAGATGGCAAGCTGTTGACCTAGCACCAACTCAACCCACCAGTGTGCAGTGGCACAGCCAGGGGGGGGGCTCATGGGATCCCAGCAGGCCTAAATTTTTATTGTTCTGTGCATAGTTTTTACCATGGCATTGCTGAATATAATTTGGGAATCTGGTGATCAGAAACGATTTTAGCCTTAGATTCACATACAGGTTTAAACACTCCATATAGACACATATACAGAAGCTACCATGAGCAGTGCATGGGACCCTGTAGTTGTATTTTAGGAACAAGGCTAGCAGAGAGCTAAGTGAGCATGTAAGGCATACAGCTGAAACAATTGGCAAGGCACCAGGGCAAACCAGCATCCATAGCTCAAAGCTCATTGATGCGCTAGGTTTATTCTGATAGTGTTTCTGGGGTTTGCTAGTCTGCATGCAGTGTGCGATACTGTCAGTGAGGCTAAGGCTCAGTCTTAGCTAGTATCATATATATATATATATATATATATATATATATATATATATATATATATATATCAAGAAGGGGCTAAGGCTTGGTCTTAGCCCTTTCATCCCTTATAATTTTTCATGTCATCCTTAATTGATTTCATTCCTTTTCATTTCATCCTGTATTTATTCGTCCTTCATCCTTCACCCTATTAGCCCCTTCATCGCAGATTGTGGTAGCCCGCAGCCGCCGCAAATTCCGGCTGCACCCTTGCCAGTGTGCACGATTTCTCCTGTTCCAGACTATGAACAACCAAGAAGTTTTGCCTGAAGTGGGATGGCTTCCAGAGCTCCATCACGTCGGTGTTTGATCACCTGCGGCAAGATGAGGAACTGGTCGACATCACCCTGTGCTGCGAGGGCCAGAGGGTGAAGGCTCACAGGATGATGCTGTCTGCGTGCAGCCCTTACTTCAGAGACTTGTTCAAGGTAAAAATGCGTGGAATATGTAAGTTATTAAGACAGAGATATGCATTGTGATGGTGATTAGTGGTTAGTTTGGTCATCCAGTGTGCACTTCACTCTGTGTCAGAATGGGTATGTCTCACTACAGTGAATATTCCTTGTGCACAAGATTACTTGATAGTTTCTGTACAATGCCTATGCAAGTGGCATTTATTAGACAGCTCACAAGATAGTAATATGTGACAAAAGCACAAATTGAAGGAAAGCGCTTGCTGACAACCGAGTTTAGCGTGCTGGAGGCGCCTAAGACATATGGTTTAGCCTAAAACGGCGTCGTATGTTCTCGGCCAGCGCGTTTTAAGCGCCTACCTGGAATTTTGTGCTCAACATCCGTTTACGTGCATTGTAGGGGTTGCGGGTAGTGTAGTGGTTAACGCGTCTGCGTTAGCCACTGCGCGTCTGGGAAACCAGAGATACGAGGTTCGATTCCCCGCGGTTTCACCCCTCCTGTCAGGGTGAGAGGCAGGCGACGCCATGTAGCCTCAGCAGCTAGTTCGACGTAACGCCCAATGGCACATGATGACACGTGCGCTGTACTATTGCTATTCAGGTTGTACATGATGATTTTCAGTTGAAAGTTAATATCGTAATGAATGTTGTAGGGAGGATGTGCCCCAGGACCGGTGAATCAATACTTACTGCCTGTCCTTCATACGGAGCATGTTCAGTATGTGGCCGGTACGTTGCAGGACAACCCTGCCAGCAGATGGTGTTCTTCCTGAAGGACCACGTCGGCCGCTGACCTACGGGCCATCAATAGAGTTCATGTACAAGGGCCAGTGTGAACGTGTCACAGACTCAGCTGGCCAGTTTCATCAAGACAGCAGAGGATGCTAACAGATCAGGGGTCTCAGTGGGCCGAGGCGTAGGACCAGGTTAGTAGTCATGCTCCGTGTTACAGAAGGTGTTCCCTGTTCGTGCCTTGATTCCCTGTCTTGCCTTTATTTCCTGTTTGCCTCAATGTACCTGCCTTGCTTTGATTTCCCGTCTTGTCTTGATGCCCCCTGCCGTTCGTCTGATGTCCCTGCCTTTAATTTGATTGTCCCTGTCTTGTCTTGATGTCCCTGTCTTTCTTGATGTCCCTGTCTTGCTTTGTTGTCCATGTTGTCTTGGTGTCCCTGTATTGCGTTGATGTCCCTGCATTGTCTTGATATCCCTGTCTGTCTTGACTTCCCTGTCTTGTCTTGACTTCCCTGTCTTGTCTTGATGCCCCTGTCTTGTCTTGATGTCCCTGTCTTGCCTCGATGGCTCTTGACCTCCTGGAGCACAGACATATAGGAAGCGAGCCATTCCAGCCCATCATCGAATACAAAATACAAAAGTACAAAGTCGTGGGGAGAGCATTAGGGGAACTAGTTGGGCCTACACACTGCAAGACATGACCATGTATGTACAGTGCTATAAACACGATCGAAGTAACTCTGCCATCCGAAGGCAATCCGACAATGAGGCTTCATGTGGGGCTGTGAGGCTATTCTTCAGGAATGGAGTTTGATTGTAATGTAAAATTAGGAGCGACTTGCGGTCGGGAGACATCCAAAGCTATTTTTCTTAACACATAAAAAGGTTTATTTTGCCGAAACCTGGAAGTGCTTATTCTGAACAAGTTGCCTATTGGTGCTTAGCCCTCTTTGCGTTCGGACGGCAGAACTACGGAATACTTCTGCCTGTGGCCGTTTAAAGTCTGTCAGAAGAAAGGACTTCGGCCCGCCTCGGCAGCCGTGCCTGGAGGCTGCGCAGTGGCGGCTGCTTGGCAATGAAAGCGCCGCTTGTCCATTTCAGTTCGCGATGTGTCTGTTCTGTAATGCAGCTGAAACATTTGGTGGTGGAGGTTGGGATGCGTTGTGCGTTGTAATCAGGGTCGTAGCTCAGGCTACTGGCGCGCGTGATATTGCGCTGGAGTGATGAAGCAGACTTCCTATTGGTCATGGGCTTGCTGTTCGCCCAAGTCCGGTTACCATTATTGAGTCCTGTGCAGCCTTGTCCTGCAAGTTTGGCAAACAGTGCCGGTTGTCTGTCAGGTGACACGCGGCAATGGCTAGTCGTTGGCGGTGAGGTATCAGCGCATGTGATTGCTTTTCCACAACGGGTAAACATGCACGGTCTGTGTGAAAGCCACGGGGTTATTTGTCTCACCATTATCTGGCCACCTGTGTTGACCTGTTGTGACCTGTACTGACCTGCTGTGCCCGGCGCTGACCTGTTGTGACTGTTAGGATCTGCACTGACCTGTTATGGTCTGTGCTAACCTTCTGTCTTGTGCTAGCCCATTGTGACTTGTGCTGACCTGTTGTGACCTGTACTGACTTGTGTCGGCCTGTTTTAACCTGTGAGATTTGAAGGTCAGCCATTACCTTAGGTCAGTTCTTGATTGACAAAGTAACGGCCCAAGATGCGAAGAGGTGACATCACGTTTAGCTACTTCACGTGGATGCTGCTGCACCATCTGGACTCACTGCCACACTATATGCTGTCTGGTGAAATATCTTTTGCAGCGCAGTAGTTTGTGACGTCTTTGGTATCAATGGCGAATGACGAGAACCGCTGCCGTGTAATTAACCAAATTAAGCGAAGGTGTTGGCGATGAGGCAGCTGGCACTCTCCGATCGTCCCGTGACCTCCGTTGACCCTGCCCGCCGTCAGTCGTCGCCACCGTCAACGCCGTCGACGGCGGGGCGTCGCGGCGCGGCGCCAGGCCGGCAAGCCCGCCGGCCAAACGGACGCGCCGCTCCGGCTCTCCGGGCTCGCCGGTCGGCCGACGGCCCGCCAGCCCCGTGGAGCTGGGCTCCGATCTGTCGCCGACGGCAACGCCCGAGGTGTCGCCCGGTCCGACGGCGCCGCCGCCACCGCCGAGGGGACAGCCGCCGGCGGCAGGGCGGCGCCGGTTGGCGATGGCTTTAAGGTACGTGGCCGGCGGGAGAGGCTGTGGTGGGGGAGGTGGATGACGGGGACCGCGTGCGCGGGCTGGTTTCGACGGCCAGGGCTGCAGTAACGAGAGAATGGGGAGGGTGTGCGTTATGTGCAGCTAATGAGTAGCAATGTTTTTGGAATGGGCGCGGCGGTTTGTTTCGAGAGTTGGCCCGTCTTGGTCAGCGTGGCGGGTACGGGTCATTGTTAAGGCTTTCTGGCTCAGTTGGAGCTTTTACTGAGTTACTGAGTGTTGTTTTTACTATGTTGACGTGTCGACGGCTATTGTGGTTTCACTGTTACAACCTTAATTGTCTTTCATTCAACAATATTGTCGTGTACCATTGCACCTATGCACCATTAGTTTCTCAAGTAGCCATGCAAATAGTTTTACACTTATCAAGGGAAATTTTGCGCGACCCGATCGACAGCCATCTGCCCACCACAGTCCGCAGTGTCATACGGCCGTTCGATTTTCGCTGAGGCTGCCTCCTCAGCGAACCCCACTTCCTTGCTCGTCAGGTGGAGAAGGAAGATCTAGCAGAAGACGGTGACGTCAGCCTGGACACCACGCTGGGCTACGTGGCCGAGTATGAGGGAAGCTTCGGCGAGCAGGACCTCTCCATAGGCGGCCACGACGGCGGCCGGCTCGGCGCCGATCCCACAGCGGCCTGTGAGTTATGAACAGCTGGTGTGGTGGGGTGGCTGTGAGTTATGGACGGCTGGTGGCATTGGTGAATTGGCAACATGACGGATTGCGGCAGCCAACAGCAATATGACCAATCGATCGATCAGCAACATGGCCTATTCGTGGTGCGTTTATCAGCACCAACTTTTTAACATGGCCACGTTTTCCTTTTGCAGTTCTCAACACACAGCATATGAGACCTCCCTGACACCCACTTGTTAAGTCAAACAGGATTCACAGTTGACATGTTACCGAGGCTACGTCCGACAGCTGGCATATTACAACCGGTTGCTATCAGATGCTGCGAATGTTATAATTAGCTGGCAACACACCTACGTTGTCAACATGTTTCGTGAAACAAATTGTGGTGGCTACCTGGCAAGATTTTGGAAAGAAACGTGGCCTTCTCTTGTGCAGCGATTGAAACTCAAAGAAATCGGGAAGGGATACAGACGTTTAAAGTTCTCAGCTTTCCTCGTAACCCTGTGAGCCGCGCGACCTTGACCCCGCCGTCGCCCCGCGCGTGCGCCTGCCGGCCGGCCTGACCGGTGCTGCCCTCTGTTCCAGTGGCCGCGCTGGCGGCTGGGCCATCGCAGCGGCTGCGGGACGACCCAGCGTCACAAGGTAGGCCCGTCGTGACGTCACGCATCCCCCTCCCCGCCCCTGCGTCTGGCCGCCTTATGAGCCGGTGGTCGTCTCGGCCTCAGCATTGCAGAGGACGGTTCTTGTTTTTGCATGTTGAAGCTTACCTGCATTCATCATTTTTGTATGAAAACATGGATCGTATCGTATCTGGGTGCATGAGCGAGATGTATCGAGATACATTGTGTGACGTCGACGTGATTTCCTCGTGCACTTGACCTTCATATAAGAAGTGCTATATCGCCACATTTCTCCAGCGGCTTGTGTTTTATTAGTTAAAGGGAGTGCTGCACATTTGAACGAGGTTTTGAACGGAAATAGCCATCTTGAAGACCTTTCGGTGAAGTTCACGGCCCTACCCTTATTAAGGCCCAAACTTCTCTAGTTTCTGAGCTGCAGGCCCGCGAAAATGAGGGAGTATTTCTGAGAGTATTTCAAAGTCACCTTCGCATGCATGACGTCATAACGTCGTCATTCAAATCTGCCATTCTATAAGCCATGTGGCGATCAAGGCCGAAAAATATAATCTTCGAGTCGCTCATGTCCGACGTTCGTGAGCACGATTTCCAGGTGCAACGGCCATCCATTTGCTCTCAATCAATGTCGTGCAGGATACGATGGCTTAATCAGGGAGTGACGTATGGAGGAGCATATTTACTAAACAGAAAAATTTGGTTGCCTAGAGCAGTCTTTTCCACTTGAAAGCCCACCAATTGTTAAAAGTGGGCTTATCTCATCAAGTGTGATGCTTGGTTCAATATCTTGAAATGTGGAACATTCCCTTTAAGTATTGCGAGTTGCATCACCCCACGGAGCAGTTGGACGCGGTCCTTGTTGAGAGATGCGTGCAAACCAGCTGCGTTGCCACCGGCACCACAAACAAATGACCGGACCTTTGCTGAAAATGTGGACACGGCTGCACTCGAAGGCGATAATTTTACTGACATCGACAATGCATCGCCGGGTCTGTGGCTTATATAGGTGGGCCTGTATTTGCTCAATGTTTATAGGTCAGTTTCAGCTATTTGTGCGTCAGTCCTAGCTGACATTTGCACTACCGTTTCGCGGTTCGTGGAACATGCCCACGTGTATTGTTTATTGACCACTTTTAGTGAGTAGAATATGCCTGCGCGTAAACTTGGCATAGACACCAGCCACATCGATAGAAGAAAGCGTCTTGGTCTTTGCAGAAGTTGTCACTGGCCTCAACATCTCGCCATTCTGAACACGTTTTTGAACTTATGGGCCGTGCTCATATTCCTTCCTTTGGGGAATGTTATTCGTCCAGTCGCCGGCAATAATCTCAGCGCTTCTCAGAAGCTTTGAACCAAGTGTTTTGATCTTCTATTCATAAGTTAGCTGAACTTTTGTTTGTAAGTCGTTGCTTGCAGCCAGGATGTTGTTTGAATTTGGTTGCACTTTGTCTCATCTACTTGCATCACGTTCTTCTCTCGCATGCCGTGCCTTCATTTAGAAGATTCTGTGTCAGCGAGTCGAGGCAGATAGCACTTGCCATAAACGCGCAATAGCAATTGACCGGCATCCAGGATTGTTTTGCCGCGCTACGCATGACCGCAGTTGTAGGACATGACTCATCCATATTGGAGGTCGATGCCTGTGTCTGTCGCGGCCTTTCCATGTGTGAGGAGGCTGAATTGCATGGACAGGGCGGGTCCCCTCGGGTGGTGCCGATGCTCAGCGCCGTCACTTGTAGTCGTGCCGCCCAACTGGACGCACGAGCCTTGCTTTGTCATGGTTACGCCTCGTTCTCTTTTTTAATGGGGAACGCGACGCGCGTCGTTGCGTTCCTTTTCAAGCGCCAGCTACTGTGTTAGTCGTAATAGCGCCGAGGGGTCATGGCATAACCAGGATTTGAACCCGGGCCCCCACGTGGGGCTCCGACGCGCCAACCACTCGGCTTTTACGTCCCTCATTGCAACCCTGATCCGGGCCAATCGGGACCATGGTGTCGGAAGCTTGCCTCGGACGCGGGGCAGTGGAAGGGGTGCTACTGAGGAATATTTCCGTGATTGTCGCCGGCATTTATTTGGGGCTCAGGAGCAGGACTGGTGCTGAAGTGGTGCTAAGCCGGGGTGGGTGCTGAAGGGGTGCTGAACCGGGGTGAGTGCTGAGCCAGGGCTGATCGTTGGGTGGTGCTGAGCAGGGGTTGGTGGTGAGGTGGTGCGGAGATGGGACCTTATGCAAGTAGCTGGTTATGTCGCGTTGTAACGGTTAGTGCTTTTTGCTGACATGATTTTGGCGCACTTCGCCTATAAAGGCGTTATAGCTTGTCGTGTAGAGGGAAAATGTAAGATGTCTAAATTTTGGATGGCGTGGGGTCTAATTGCGAGCTGGAACGCCGGACTTGCAGAAAACCACTACCACGCGGCATCGGCAGTCCTCTGGGACAGCTGAAGCAGCTGGGGAAGCGGTAGCTGGCCATCCAGGTGGATGTATGGCTATAGCTTATGCTTGGCTTTCTCTTCATGTGCTCTCATGCTAATGAAGTCCAAGTCCACAAATCTATAGATGAGGGACCCTGCTTGTTGTTATCGACGCCACAAACACTGGACGCCACACATAAACGCTAGGCGCCACAGGCGCCGCTTGCAAATGCGGGTAGTGATTCCAAAGAAGCGGCTTAAAATGCCAGTCTTAGGCCGAGGTGTTGGCGGCATGGTTGGCGTAGCCAAGACTTCTAGCCCAAAACTTTGGCATAGCCTGGGTCAGGCATACATGAGTGCTCAACTTTTCGGCGCGTAGCCGAGCCATGTTTCTGATCGGATGAATCAAAACACGATGCTCCTAAAATGACAGCAATGCTGCTAAACTGGCACTCGTAGATATGCATACTCTCATGGAAATTGGATGAAATGTAGGCAGTGACGCAATGATTATATTGGTAGGTCTAGATGAGTTTAAGTTTTGAAATGCGTTGAAATGTACCGCAACAAACATGGTTTTAAGACGGTCTTAGGTTAAGACATACTTTTGGGAAGATAATGAAGGGGGCCCTGGAATTTGATTCTGCAGTGCTTTAAGTTTTTCGATGAAAGCGGCGCCACAGCTGTCGCTACCGGTTTTTATGAATGGTGATGATAAAGATGCAACGGCAATAATGCATTTCAGAAGTGACGTACTCATAATTTTTTACGCTGCTTCATGTAACCTGATAGTGTGGTCAACATCTGTGGTCTCAGTGCTCTCTGCCCATTTGTCTTGAGAAGATTTGTCAGTGCTCCCTGCCGATTTGATTTGAAAGGTGGTGCCCCCCGTGAGGCACCACCTTTCCGTGGTGGGGGATTGTGTGCCCCAATGATGTTGCGGGCGGTTGGGGAGGCTTGTAAAGCGCCCCTTCCGGCCAAAGAGGAGGAGCCAGACTAAACGTGTCTCCCACAAGGGCTCTGACTCGTTCAGGGTAGGGATTAGCGGCCCTCGGCCCCGGCTTTCCAGTCTTATCTGGGTCTCGCCGTACCCCGTTGGATCCGCAGGTAGCGATGAAGGCATCCTGGTCACTGAGGGAGTTGCCCTGCGGGTCAGTCGGGGCAGCTATCGACACGTGGCTTTGGCCCGAATTTGTGATCCTGCGGATGCCTCGTGAAGTCTCCACACGAGGAAATCGGCTGGTCAGGCGTCGTGTTCTCGCGACACTGGCTTGAAGGCAGGCAGGCCATGTGGTGGGCGTTGAGGGGCGGGGGGGGGGGGTGGCCGGCTGCAGCCACACCGATTTGTCAGGGCTGATTTGGACTTCCATAATAAGTTTCGTAAAGATCAAATTATTTCGTTGTGTAAAGCAAGGAATGGTGATCCAGGATGGCGCTGGACCATTTAATTTGCGTGGCGTTTGAATTCCGTTCTTCCGGACGAGTAAGTTGTGTGCACAATCATGTGGGAAAGGAGGTCAGAGGCTTTCTAAGAGTCACGCGATCTAGCCGCCCCCGGCCTCTTGTCCGCGTGGAACGGAACGGTGCAGTTGCCGCCACACCCACTCTTGTTTTTTTTTGTGGGGGGGGGGGCTCCATTTTCACTCGAACAGTGCTGCGAATTCCTGGCGCTGTGTGGAAGAAGCGTGCGTTGATGCTCAGCGATAACTGTATCAATGCTATCCGGGCCTGGAATATGTTTAGTCCTAATGTTTGTTGAAGGGCTTGCTATCTAAGGGCGCGTTCGGCCGGCAGCTAATCTCGGAAAATTGTCCGGAATGTTGGAAATTTTCCGGAATGGCGTTCGACACTGCCGTCATGGAAAATTATCCCAGATAATTTTCCGTAGCGAGGGAGAATCGCGGAGGATTCTCAGGGCATGGTAAAGGCGGAGAATCTGTTTTGGCTATGCATAGCTATGACCGTGGGCTGTGGATGACGTATGAGAGACTAATCTGGGGGCGAATTTCCGGACCGGCCCAGTAAAAATAGAGAATCTCCGTGGACGATTGTCGGAGAGAAAATTATTCGTTGAATAATAAACATTTTCATAGTCATACAGTTTATATGCGCACGAAATCGTAGCCTGAAATATATGCTACAACTGAAATGTCTGCCGTATTTTGATACAAATAAAGGTCCTATTGGGCGTTCACGAAGACCAGATCGCGCAATCATAAACTGCCAGTACTGGACTCGACTCCATGAGATTCGACCCGGGATATTAAGCACTGCTGTGTGCGGGCCAACCCCGAGCCTGGTCATCAGCGGAAATCCACGGCATCGTACTTCGAAGTCAGTGTGTTAGATACACCGGTGCTGCCCGGGCCGGGAGCGGAGATGCGTCAACTGCCGGTGCCGGATCTGGACATCAACGGAGGTCGGCCGCATCGTGCCCGAAGCGTCTGTGGCACACGTAGTGACCACAATGGTGGCCCACATCAGGCTGTTGAAGCCGCCACCCGCGCTGACGTATTCAAAGCCAGAGCCGGACGGCGAAGCGGTGAATTGCTCCGGCGGCGCAGATGTACGAATGATGAGCCCGCAAGACTTTAGCGACGCGGAAACTGACGAGACTGAACCCCGCGAACCCGCGTGCTGTCGGCCGCCGCGCCTGCCATCTGTCGCCCGAAATTGGAAGCTGCGACACAATTGCCCTGCCATCTGTTGCCCGAGAGCGGAAGCTGCCACGAGCCTGACCTGCCCTCTGTTGCAGGCAAGAAGAAATACGCCTGCGACATCTGCGGCAAGACGTACGGTTACCGAGACTCAGTGTACCGGCACAAGCGCACGCACGAAGGCAAGACGGTCTGCTTCGTGTGCGGGAAGGTGCTGAGCTGCCTGCCGACGCTGCGGGAGCACCTGCGGTACCAGCACAGCATGAGCCAGGAGGAGGTGGCCTGTATGGTCACGGCCCGGACGGGCGCGGCGCCGGCGCCGGCACCAGCGGCGGTGGCCGAGCGCGCGCAGGAGTGAGGCGCGGCGAGTGTGGAGTTCGGCTGCAGTGAGTGTGGAGTGTCACTCATTGGGCGCGGGGCTGCGTTTTATGACACGCGACGTTGAGGAAGTGCGGAGTGATCCTCAGCGAGTGTGGAGTTATGCTTCGCGACTCGGCACTCGCTCGGAGTGTGCCGACGATGTGAATCGGTGTGAGACGATGTGAAGCGGTGTGATGCGGTGTGGCGTGAACCGGCCACGGTCACTGACCGCGATCTTGGCCAGTCGGTGAGTTTTTCGGAGGCTAGAGTTGACTCAGCGAGGTTTTGACGGATGCGGTCCGGCTTGCCAGGGCGCCCCGCGTCTGGCTGACTGATTGGTGCCTGGCCTCAGGTTGTGGTGATATTTGGCGGGGCCAACTTGATCGTTTTGTAGCCATGCTTGCGGGGCGTTTGCTCGTGTTTCACCGCATATTTTAGAGGTGGACTTACTGGATTCGTACTGGCGACTTTGTCGGCGAGTCGTGGAATTGTCGATGCCTTTTCCGAATAGTGCAGGGATGAAGACTGGACGAGAATAATGTATTGTTTGGTCAGTGTTTGGGTGTTCCTGCTGCCGGAGGTGGGATGTGTCCAGTGCGTTTTGTCGGCATTACTGGGCTGCCATGAGCGCCGTACGAGCTGAGAGCGCGCTGTTACAGTTCCACGCGCCGTCGGTCGCTCTAACCTCATCGGAAAGGGAACGGAAGCTGCCAACCAGACTAATTACTTGAGAACCTGCCTGCATATTGGAGGCCGTTTACTGTCAGCTGAACGTTGCCACCGCATTTTTCACTTCGGAGTTGTTATATGTGAGACGCCGAGTTTTTTTTCTCTAAAAAATCGCAAGCGGGGAGTGCCATATAACTTGCAGAGGAGTCATGAGAGAGCAGATTAGATCAGATCGGACCAAACCAGAGCAGAGCAGAGCAGAGCAGAGCAGAGCAGAGCAGAGCACGCTGGCTTTGTGTCAGCGGCCGCCGTTTTCGGAGAGAAGGCCGGCGGTGCTGGTGGCAGGGGAGAGCGCAGTGCAAAGTGCCGATGCTCAGGCTGCGGAAGAAGCTGACTCAGTGGGCTGAACAATAACAGCGTTGCTCTCGCGTGGATAGTGAGAGCTAACCATCGGCAACGACATCTAGGGAGTCTTGGAGCAACTAAACTGCCGGTGAACGAAGCAAGTAGATACCATCCGCTTGTTGGGAAAGGACGTTGACACTTCACGTATTGATTTACGAGCCGAGTGTTTCACGTGGTAGCCGAGAGGACTACGCAGTATGGCGTACGACGCAGTATTATGTACTGGCAGTGACCAGCTGATGGCTTGCGTGCCATTCGTTGGCTGCAGAGAACTTCGGACGAGTCACCACCGTTGTGCTCAGCTGTTTTTTTTTCTTCGTTTCGCTCAGCTGGTATTATGCCTTTTCCTGCATCATAATACCAGCTGGGAAGGTTGGAAGCGTCGGCACGCTGACGAAAACCAATACAAACTAGTGATGGCCAGTGAACGCCTTCACGCAATGACATCGAACTTTGATCTCCGGCGATTCTGAGCCGACGACCCCTTGGCCACCCACGCCTCACGAAAAACACCTCGGCATCCCGCGCCTTACGAAAAACACCTCGGCCTCCCACGCCCCACGCATAACACCTCGGCCACCCACGTCTTGCGTACAACCACCGGCGCCCCTGCCCCGCGGGCAACCCCTCGACCTCCCACGCCCCAGGCTTTCGCACCCTCGTAACGACGCCGTCCCGTTCCAGCGTCAAAGCCGCACGTGTGCGGCGTGTGCGGCCGCCGGTACCTGCACCGGGTGTCGCTCAGTCACCACGTGAAGAAACATCAGGGCCTGACCACGTGCCGCCTGTGCGGCAAGGTGCTGGGCATCATGGCCCACCTGCGCACACACCTGGAGATCGTGCACGGCATGTCGCGGGAGGCTGTGCGCGCTCTGGTGCCAACCCGGCAGTACGCGTGGGGCAACGGCTACTCGAGCCTGGCGCAGGGCGTGGCCGCCGGCGGCGGCGGTGGCACCGGCAGCGGCGGCGGCGGCACCAGCAGCGGCGGCGGCGGTACCGGTGGCGCGGGGCTGGAGAGGATTGCCACAGGACTGCCACGCAGGGAGGACGGCGGCGCTGAGGGGGTGGAGGGGTTGAGAGTGGAAGGCGGCGAGGAAGGGGGAGGGTTGAGAGTCGCGGGGGCGGAAGTGGGTGGTGTAGCGAGCGGTGCGCCGCCAGTATCGGAGTGCGTTTAGGAGTGTGTTTAGGAGTGTGTTTAGGAGTGTGCTTAGGAGCGTGTTTTGTCAGTGTTTACAGGCGCTTCTACTGCGTGGCCACTTCGCGGAGCGTGTTTAGGGAGCGGAGTGTAGCGTAGTCGATGTTGTGACAGGTGGCTGAGCTCGTCTTGCGCCCATGGACTCAAGGTCAGTGGCACGGAAAGGAAAGCGGGCTTCGGATGTTCGGGGTCGTACCGCGGAACGTCTCTGTTGTACGGTTGTACGGTTGTACGATTGTAAACATTGGAAGTGAAGAAACGTTTTAAGTACCGGCACTAGATGTGAGCAATGCGTTGCGATGGTGGCTCGTGGTTGTCCTGTTCCACGTATTCGGGTCGGAGGTACAATGACGTCATGTGTATATATGACGTCATATGTGTGACGTGCACGCACACCTGCCGCTGGAACAGGCGCCATTACATTCGGTACGCAAGCACCTACGTGTGATATGGTCAGGCAATGACACCATCCCCTCTCTTGGGAGTGCATTATTGATGATCCTGTGTTGTTCTACATCAGCTTTTAGATTTGTTGTTCGAAAACTGGCATTACAGTGCATCTTGTGCTCCAATTTAGCTCGGTGCTCTCGTCCGCAGGGTGTGGCGGCGGTGTGGCACTTGCCACCCTCAGGTTATCTCATAGCACTATGGCACTAATAAGATGCGGTCGAGACTAGAATATGTATGGATACGTACACGGCGCAAAATACCACGAGTGCAAATACAACCTTTGAATTCGCTGGTGTTCCAACTTACATCCCACCCTGCCCTTAAAACCACCGTCACTCGACATTGTGTATCACGCAAAGGGTCCATGACGGCGGACCAATCCGGGAGCGCCTCGGACGGTGGGTCATAAATCAGGATCATGTGCCTCGCGCCGTGGCAACAAGAGCCGGCACGATCAAGTGGTCCGTCCAATCGCATCGCTTTTGCACATCCGAGGGAGGCATGGTGGAAACGTCGGGATATAATTACATCTAGCGTTTATCGTATGGCTTCATTGCCTTTGGAATAAGAAACCATCGAACAAATTTCTTATGGATGTTGAGCGATCTCTCTGAACTACAAACGGAGCAGTTGAAAATGCTTCATTTCATTTGGTTAACAAGTCTGAAATCATTGAGCAATAATCCCACCCTGTCAACTTATAAATTCACAAGCTCCGCATTACTGTTCAATAATTACGATGTGTCAATTACTTAATTACCAAATTAATTAACAATGTGCCAACTTTGGTAAATTTTGGGGGGCCGAACCGAAGGCCCGATAACCTAAGTCCCCCATTTTTTGTCATCGGATATAGCGCACTTCGTTTCAATTAAACGCAAGACATGTTTTTAATCTTTGTAACATCTATAAAAGTCTAATTTAAGCAGTAAAGACGTCATGCAGGGTTGGGTCCAAGGAGTAAGCACTGGACGCAAGCGTCTCTTCTGATCGGCACGTGAAGGCGTCCCTTTAGAGGCCACTGTAGGGCGCCGATGACGCTCTTCTTTGACGGTCATGGAATGCGGCAAGCAGTTTGTGGGGGACGGAAACGGGGTTAGCCATGAGAAACTAAGGTCATCCACACATTCCACAGCGTTTCATTTTAACGTAACAAACCATTGTCCTATGGCGCTAGGTACGTGAAGCTTATCACATTGTTTATCCGATCAGCTGCTACGATTTGTATCCTGTGGTGAGAGCAACCATGACTTTGTTATCAGAGTGCTACGAGACGCCACTACGCCAAAATCAAAGGAAGGTCAAAGAAGATAGTCTTTGCGTTATGATCTTTTACCCAGGTTTTTTGGACTCCCAACTAAAAACATTGGGGGGGAAGTCAATATTGGGGGGGGGGGAGGGGCCAACTCAACATTGGGAGGGCCGGGGCCCTCACAAAGGAATACAGATCGGTACCCGTGATAATTCATACAGCTCTTACGCATCGGCCCACGCTACGGTAACACCACATTTTCATAAGCTTTGTCTCATCTTCCATAATGCGGTTTGCATGGCCTCGCCTGAACATCTGCTGAAGACGTCTACACCACGGTACAATTAACGCTAAAACCACCTAACGTGGAGGACCGCGCGGGCGCACACAGGCAGCGGTGGCGCCATCTATCGCAAGACGGCGTCACCAAGCCATCGCCGGTACCCGACCGTCGTTGACCAGCTCACGCCCGCACTGGCTCACGTGACGCAAAAACTGCGCCGCCAACGGACGGCGTGTTCTCGGACCGCATTCCCCATCCCTTGGAGGCCGTCGCGCTCCTGGCTGCCGCCACGCTCCTGGCCGATGTCGCGCACCTGACTGGCGTCACGCCCCCCACGTCGGCACTCCTGGCTGACGTCACGCTCCTGGCCGACGTCGCGCACCTGACTACGTCACGCGTCTGACGTCACGCCCCTGACTGACGTTACGCTCCTGACTGACATCACGCGACCCCGCGGCGACCAGGACCGCGTCCCGAGACCGCTACCGGCACTGGCGGACCGCGAACAGACGCCCCCGCGAGACCTATCGCTGCGAGCAAGACAATATCTCCTCCACCGGGCCATTTAGCACTAATCGTGAAATGAATGCCGTCTCTCGCGCAGACTAATCCGTCTTCGGACGGACGACCGAGCAGCAGACTGGGTTATTAATCTCAATACTCGTGGGCCGTGGGGTTGAGGCATAGCAAGCACGCTGGCGCGATGCGGGGGCCGGCAGCACATTTAATGATGCACGAAACCCGAACTGAACCATTGCAGGACCAGATAAACCTACGCTCACCGATTTGTCCACACCGAACTTGCCGATTGAAGCAAAATCTTTCCACCTTTAGTGCCTTGTATCATCATTCGTCCACACCGCTGCACCAGGCATGCTTTTGTTTCATGACCGACTTACACCAGCACAAGCCAAACCACCACACTGGTGCCGTATCACGGCGTCTACCTCAGCTCCACCTTGGTCCACCAGTGGTTTCACCGTTCCACCGAGGTCCACCACAGGGTGGTTCCACCGTTCCACCGTAGTCCGCCAGTGATTCCACCGTTCCACTGCGGTCCACCGGGACAAACACCGTCAGCTGGCCCATACAGCCGTGTATTCGCTCTGTCTCGCGGTAGCGGCGGTACAGCAGCCTCAGCTGATGTGGTCAGTTCTCACAGGCGACGGCCGCGGCGACCTCCCTTCCTCCGCGTGCTGTCCGTGGGGATGGGCGTCACGTCCTGCAGCGCACGGAATCACAGGGTCAGCTCGCGGGATCACAGGGTCAGCTTACGAATCACAGGGTCAGTTCACGGGGTCAGCCAGCCTGCGGGATCACGGTCAGCTTACGAATCCCAGGGTCAGCTCACGGAATCACAAGGTCAGCGCACGGAGTCCCATGATCGGCTCACGGAATCAGCCATCATCAGCCATCAGGATCAGCCACGGGTCAGCTCAAGGGATTACGGTCAGGTCCCAAGATCACACGGCCAGCTCACGGGACCAGCCGGCTTACGCCATCACAGGGGCAGCTCACGAGGTCACCGGTCATCGAGGCTCGGGTCAAAGGGCAAACATCGGCCTTTTGAAGGGCAGGGGACATCCCGAGGTCAACAAGTCACCTGTTGTCAGGTCAGAGGACACATGCTGGCACATGCCATACGGGATATCTCAGTGTCGCCGATCACCACGGGTCAAGCGAGGGGCACGTGCCGGCACACGGACGAGTGAAATCTCGACGACGCCGATATCTGGAATCAACCTACACCCTAGACCGAAACACAGGGAGCCGGCAGACCGGTACGACATGAAGATCACGGATGCGGACCAACGCTAGGGGCGATGTGCTAGCCTCGAGAAAAAGCTCAGCAGTCCGAAGGTCTTTCTTGGGGCAGGAAGCACGTCCCATACAAACATTTTGCCATGCAGACAGGTACATCTGGGGTCTGGGCACGGACAGGCACAGGACGTGCTTACAGCCGACCAACAAGGAGGCACACACTGGAAATGCCAGCCTAGCGTACTACATGATGCATTACAATTGCAGGTAAGTGTGAAAAGATGGGGGGAGGGGGAGGGTTGATGCGGCGGCGCAGCACATCACTTGGTCCGAGTTTGAAATGCACAAGGGATTGCATGCGTTTTGCCTGCTTTCGAATCGCCGGCTCGAAAAAAAGTTCCACTGGCTTTCCGTGACACTAACCGGCCAAGTCACCGCACAGTCCCGATGAAAAAGACGCATTGTTTGGTGACCTCGAAAGACCGCTATCATTTGACGACCACAACCGGCGATCACTTGGAGAGCACAACCCACAACCATTGACAACAACCCACGACGAACAACCAGCCGCCGTAACGCAACCGCGTTGGCCGCATATCAAGCAACGCGGCATGCATTTCGCCGTGCTCGCATTAGCCTTCGCGCTGCACCGGGCATGTGTGAAATGTGCGCACATACCGAGCGCGCGTGAGGGGCCCCATCTCCTCAGCCTCCCCACATCGTTGGCGCGACGCAACCCGTGTTCGCTTTAAGGTTGGCGCAGAACACGCTCCCACGCAGCTATTCAAGCAGCACTAGCGACCGGCCACATCCTACGCCTAAAATCATGCAGGTAGCAGCAGTTAGGAATGGAACTGGTCGTTCCGCGTCATAGTCGAGCGCTCTTCTCGCGTGAGCCCCTGATTGCTGGTGATTCACCCACGGGCGGGCGTCAGCGCGCCGTGCGGCCCCTCACACAACTACAGAGGGCCCCGAGCAGACACCCCGGGTGCGGTGGGGTGGAGAAATGTCCGTCTCCTCAGTCTCCCTCGGTGCCTACGAACACTGTCCCCATGCACCTGTCCCAGTCCGTGTTCAGTGTTCCAGTCCGCGCGGGGGTACGTCGTCGCACCACCCTTCCCGAGCGTCAATGACCGGCGGTCACACCGCGCCGCACCAGCACCCACTGGGGAGAGACCGCGACCCTCCGGCACGAGCCGCCCACCCTACCCATCGCGCCGCTCGGCCGCCACCACACCACCGGCGCCGAGCCTGCCACCCCCGCTACTGACCTCGATGCGGCCGACCTTCATGCCGGAGCGGGCCAGCGCCCGCAGCGCCGACTGCGCGCCCGGGCCGGGCGTCTTGGTGCGCGTGCCGCCGACGGCGCGCAGCTTGATGTGCAGGGCCGTGATGCCCAGCGTCTTGCACTTCTCGGCCACGTCCTGCGCGCGCAGGCGGGAAGAGACGGTGACGTAAATGCAAGTTGGAGGTGAGGGGACAGGTAACACACAAACACACATGCACAATGAACCATCTGCCAGGTGGTGAGACTAAATGGGCTGTGTGGCAGGTGCCCTGTTGAGATATGGTTATGATGGGGGTGGGGGTGGGGGTGGGGGGGAGGTGGTGTCAGGTCATAGTGGAGTCCAACAGGTCATGAACAGCAGGAGGTTTCATTTCTTTCAGACACATTCCAGGAAGCATGGCTGGCATTATCAGACAGGTTGACCCAGCTGATGTGGAACACATTGTCCCTGAGTGAGGCTAGCTCGTGTCCCAAGATCTACATGTGGAGCATGCCCATCCTTGTCACGACGTTTTTTCGACCTATGCACATTACAACAAATGCATTTTGAGTGCTGAATATACAGGTGACACGCATAACACAAGAGAACTTTGGAAAAGGAAACAAAGTGGGAGTTTGCTAGTGACCCTCCTAACCCCTCTTATGATAACCTCATCTCAACCAATTCTCAACCAACTGACCTCCCTGACCTCCTTCACTGCAACCTCACCCAAACAAACTGGCCCTCCTGACCTGCCTTGTCCTGACCAGCCAGCCAGTAAACCAACCAACTGAATCTCCCCACCCCTCTCAATGTAACCTCTACCCAACCCACCAACCCTTCTGACCTCCCTTGACATAACCCCATCCCAACCAGCTCTTCTCAGTCACTCACATCACCCCAACCAACCCTTCTCAGTCACTCACATCACCGCACCAACCCTTCTCAGTCACTCACATCCCCACTTCTCACCTCCCTGCCATGACTACACCCAAACCAGGCATTCTCACATCCCTCCCTCACAACCTCACCCCAAACAACCCTTCTCAGTCACTCACCACATCACCCCAACCAACCCTTCTCAGTCACTCACCACATCACCACAACCAACCCTTCTCATCTCCCTCACCACTCCATCCAAATCCACCTTTCTTAACTAACTCACCACGGCTTCACCCCAACCAACCCTGCTCACCTCCCCTGCTGTACCCTCACCTGGGCGGCCAACATGGCGGCGTACGGCGACGACTCGTCACGATCAGCCTTGACCTTCATGCCGCCCGTGACGCGCACGATCGTCTCCCGGCCCGAGAGGTCCGTCACGTGCACGAACGTGTCGTTGAAGCTGGCGTAGATGTGGGCGACGCCGAAGACATTCTCGCCCTCCCGCACCTGGGGTCCGAGCGAAACCTGGACCTGGTCCTCCTGCTTCTTACCCTTCTTAGGTGCCATGTTCTGCGGGGGAGAGGGTGGAGGTGTCATCCAGGTCTGGGCATGGTCTGGAATGGTCTGGAATGAAAGTCATGCCATAAATTGTTTGACTTTGCTTTGGAATGTTCCACATTCAACAAAATATGGTTGTATGATAAAAGAAAATCCATTTTGTTTGGGATGTTCACAAAACCATGTAGTGTCCAGACAGGTGGGAGGATAAGCCTTAGGGGGAGGGGGAGGCCAGAACCAGGTGGAGTTAACACAGCTTTATAGTTAGGCACTCATATTGGAAATTCAGGGACAAAGTGCAATAGTATGAATTTATGGTGGTAAAGCCAAGGTTAAACCAGAACAAATGCAGACTGATGGAGGCAGAAGCCTACAGTTTCTGAAGACTTTCTGGCAGGCTGAATTATAATGACAGTACCTGGCACTCTTGCCAATGAAATCATGTCAAAACCCAGTTCCAAAAATTCAAGACCTTGCAAAACTGCCCTGCAGTATAACCACTCAAATAGCATAACTGCTCTATAACACATCCTTTCTTGACTACCTGGATGTCTAAACCATCAACTGTGGCATTCTGTGGTGCTCATCTCATGGACTGACAAGGTAGCCCCAAATGCAGGAGCACCAGCCCAACATAGCTGGTAACTGCCCACAGGGGACAATCCTAGCCTGGAGTAATAATGTCATTATACATAAAGACAGGTCTCCAGTCCTGTGCCACAAAGCCCATTAACAAAATTATCACCCAAACTTGAGCAAAGTTCAGGCTTCCATAGGCTTCTGATAAATGTCACATGTTTTGCTTTGTAAGCTCTCCTGAACCACAACTATGGTAACAAATGCATGGCCACAAGTATATGCTCACAAACAAGTGAGTAATGACATGGAGCAAGAGAATGATGCACTCCTGTGTAACCACCTGAAATGCTACTTTCCACCTGAAGATTGCAATTCAGCCAGCATAAACCTCTGAAATGGCCTTAGAAAATATCTTATTCTGCAAGAGAACAGAAAACACCTTGCTCTCTATCCTTTTACAGAAGCGCAATGCCTGCAGGGGCCACATTACCACCAAGGGCCATGGCACAATTTGCCCTCTTTGGGTAGCCTCCATCAAGAAAACCCCTGCATAACACATCACATCTCTGCCTTAGGTTGCTGACAGCATCCCCTGCCCGGTACCAGGAAGCTACCTATTTGAAGGAAATTGCCCCAATTATATAGTGCCTCAGCTATGCTTAAGCAAGGCACTGTCAAGATCTCGAAGGTTAGCAAACTGGCATATCTGCTGATGGCCATATGCAAACATTTACATTACAAAGACAGCTACCACTTTATAAGCTTCACAGTCAGTGATCAGGGTCAACACAAGCAACACACCTTCTGCAAACCCACCCTTCTGAGACTTAAAACAAAATTTAATATTAGCTCTGAACTGAACATATCAAAAGAGCAGCAATAATCAAAAGCAGCTCTGCAGCCTCCTCCTTTGAAAGCATGACAAAATGTCAATCAAGTGCTCAAGCTACCCAGAAATGCTCCATACAGTTCACTTAAATTAACAAAAGCCCAAGAAAACATAACAATGCCCTTGCACTGGAGCAATAAAGCAACAGAATGAGGAAATGACATAACCACGAGTAACAAAGCCCTCACCCAGGAGGGTTTCACGTAAGCAATACTCGATATGCCGCCAGAGAACTACGTACACACCATTAACCGTGCCCAAAAACAACACTACTTTAAACGTGTGAACAAGTGAGCAGGGTACACAGAGTTTTCGGACAAACACATATGAGTTGAGCCGCGCCGAAAACATATAATTTGTCCCCAAACGAAAGATCAGTCAAAAAATTCCGTAACACACACGCAACGCAAGTGATTTTCGCAAGATACTCACGCACCAAATTCGCCTACAATACTTGCGACGGGAAAAGGACGGGCTCGCGGCGCTGCCATGTTAACAAACAAGAAATATGTTCATTCTTCAAGACAATTTTCAAACCACAGATCAACAAGTGCCTGGAGGTTTTATCCATGCAAAGATCCGTGAAACAAATAAGCCTTTTAACGAATTGGAAGAAATATTTTAAGGTTCTATAGGGTAATCAAATAATTCAGAATTTCCCAGTAGAGGTGCAAACTTTTGATGAATGCTGCCCAGCCTGTACCTTTATCTGCTTTCAGTGGAAACCCTTCTCCATTTCTGGCCAGCCATTATAAAAATTTTCCGTCGACGGATCTAGTCACATCAGGGGGGGAGGGAATCAGGGGCGTAGTTTCGCTAAACGAGTTGGGATGCCGAACAATGATGAATGTCAAAACTTGCCCCTAAAATATGCCAACACGCAGGTTATCCTGTGGATAAAGTCCGCTGTCATCCGAAAATTTTGCCTGGATGGGGAGCTGGAGCCCAACTTGGAGGGCTGAAGCAGCCACAAACTGAAAAGGAAACTACACTCCTAGGAAGGGGGCAACTACTCCCTGTACTTAAGGCCAGGCAAAGAACTATGCTATAGAAACCTATTGCTGTCCCGCGCAAAGCCAGGGAGTGTATTTTTGCGTTAGGCTACGTTAACGTGGCTCATTTTTGTCCGCAAGGAAAAATACTCCGAGACAAAAACGGCAGCGACGGATATATCCATTTCACCACATCACAACACACACGACATATATTTGGACCACTTGCCCAGTAGCAAGTCCAGGATTTCGTCTAACGGGTGGCCACACAACAATGTGCATTTTCCTGTAGTTTGGAGCCGATAAAAAGGTACTGGATTTTGGGCAATAATTTCAAGATTTTAGTTACTGCTATTTGAAACGGAAACCTTTTGTGTGTGTGCGGAGGCTTAGCAAGCTGGGCTTGGTCCGTAGCTGCATGCATGGGGGGCGCCCATTTCCCCCATATTATGAAAGATCATGCCATTTTGCGTCAATTCTTTCGAAGAAAATATGACGAAATGAGTTAAAGTCGGCTGCAAAATGCCATCAAAATTGGGCACGATACTTGATCCCAAGCTTGGAAGCTGCCAAACATTTTCAGTCGGCCAGCCTACCAGTCGATGTTGTGATCAGCTATCATGAGCAGAATGGCTAACAAGAATTCGTCGGCGGCGCGAAGAAATGCATTAGGCAATTGCTTGCTCGTAAAACGTAATCGAAGCATATGTTGCTGCCGCGGCTAATACTCCAAGGAAAATCCTCATCGTTTAAAATTTCGGATTGATGTAGGGGAGAGGCGGGAGAATTGGGACACTTTTGCAGCTTCAACTTTGATGAGTCATTGCAGCAAAAGTATGAAAGCTAGGTAACATTGCATCATACTAATAAACAAATTGGATATTTGTTTGCATCATACTAATAAGTAAGTTTCACTTTGTGGTAGGATACGACACGCGTGGAGCAGAAACAGACCTTCCTTTGCAGGAGAATCGGGACGCACGCAGGAGAATCGGGACAGACGTGAATATGAATTGGGACATACTAAGGAGCATTGGGACAACATTTCTAGTTGGCTATATGTTCTATAATTAAATTGTAAATGGTAAAATGAGTGCACTGCGTGCCATCTACTTGCTGTCAGGAGCTTGTCAATGGTTGGTCAACGTTTCCTTCCGCTGAAAATGGTAGCATATTAGATTCATTTATCTCGCGTTAAAACTTAGACACAACATTTTGGAACGTGAATTCAGGATATATTTTCCACCTCCAAATAACCATTCTGTTTTTGGCAAAAGAACGCCAACAACGAGAAGGTATTTCTAACAATGCCAATGCGATACCCGCGACACAGCGGATCATGTCGGATCATAGCGGATCAGCGGATCATCAGTCTCGGCAGGCCTCACATACAAACTGTGCCTACCAGGTTGCTGCGTCGGTATACGGCAAGCACGCCCATTTTTTGCATGTTGTTCACTGGATCCACGATTCACGGCTGAGCCTATACTGCATCCCACAGTACGACACGACGCTTTATCGTCAGCCTTTGGCAAGTCCTTTGCACCTCCCAGCTTTCTCCTCTTACCTTTCGTGTTAGCGGTGTTGCTCTTGGCATCGAACAGTGGCTTTGGCACACGCTCGTGTCTGGCTTGCGACTTTCGGGTCTTCTTCTCCTCCTCCTCTTTTTTTGCAGCTCTGGTGTGCTCGTAGCTATCATGGTCTTTCTTTTTTCCGCCCTCGACGACTCGACTCCACTTTGGGTCCCGCCTTAAAAGATTGAGGACCAGGGGGTCCCTGCCTTAAAAGATGGAGGACTAGGAAATGCAAGGATACGGTCATGGAACATAGGCATAGGCATTGGATAACATGACTCACTGGAGGATCCTTTGGGATGCAAAATTATCCATTAAAAAAACTATATTTTGACGGAATTACAACATAATTAGCAAACAGGAAAGGTGAAAATGAAAGGAAATTTGTAATCACGAAATATAGGACAGTTCAATACTGAACAATGTTTTCTTAAGGATCGTATGGGCGATTTGGGTCTGTTTAATGTCACTTTGTCATTGCTGCTTTATCGGTTTAAGGAAGAAATTGGAATAAAAAGAACTCACTTTCGGATACCCCGAAATTCCTGCGGTGAGACAAGCCGGACTGCGGGAGACGCTGGGCTGAGTGGGTCACCTCCTTGGACCTCAGCTGGAGCACGTGACAGCCCAAGAACTGCATCCGGTTTGTTGATTGCAAATGGTGGCTTTTTCAGCTGCAGGTCAACCGGATCAGTCGGCCTCCTTGACAGGGATGGAGGCTCCGGACACTCGACGCGGTCCTCTTCGTATGTATTCCGCTTCGCGTGTGTCATCTTCGTGTGCGCCCGCTTCATGTGTGTTTGCATCGTGCGTGTCCACTTCCTTTGTGTCCGCTTCGTGTGTGTTGTCTTCAGCCACCCCGGGGGCTCCTGCAGTCGCTGAGGGAGCTGGTCTGTCGGTCACGTCTGTGGCAAGGAAGTCATCCTTGGTGAATAATTCAGTGGCCAGTGGTCAGTGGCCAGATTTCTATCGTTCGAAAGCCGGACAGTATGTTGGCTGAGGTGGCCGAACGGATCAGCGCCTGCCCCATGAACTTCCCCATGTTCAGAAGCTTGATGGACTTTCGCGCGTTTTGGAGCATCCAGCTATCCACCTGCTTGTTGAAGCCTGTCTTCATCGGACCGAAGACGGTGACATCGAGCAGCTGGGACCTGTGACTCGTGTAGGGAGTAGAGTTGCGATATGGACTCCACCGTCCTTCGCCAACGTCAACACGTTCAGGCCGGCATGGTTGACGTGACTGTCGAGCACCAATACGACTGGATTGTCCTTACTTGTCCCCATGTGCTTCACAATGTGCTGCATCACCTTCTCAAAGTTTTCAGGCGTCATCCACCCGCTGCTGTGACACAGCTGCAGCGATTCTTCCGGGGTGCCATTCCATCAAATTCTCCCGAAGAGTCTTCCTTGGGAAGGCGTAGGTAGGGGAAAGGTATGCCCCAGTAGCAGTCACAGCGACACACATCGTGACAAGTTCACCCCTCTCTGCAGAGGTGACCTTCCCGACCTGTTTGTCTGTCTTTCCAGCAATGACTTTTCCAGGCTTCTGTACAGTCGTGAATCCAGTTTAATTTAAATCTAAAATCTTTGCACCTGAGACTCCCGTCTGTTTCAGGACCTCAGACAGGTTTCCGAAGAATTCCTCGACTTTGCGCCTGTTAATGACTCCAGCTCGCGCAATGGATGTAGCTTCAGGTTTCCGCGGGGCCAGCTGGGTGTTCCTTTTCATGAAGGCCTTCATCCATTCGCGCCCTGCTTCTTCATTTTCAGCCCCGGAGTCGGGAAAATGTATTTTTATGTATGTAATATATGTATGTAATGTATGTAATGTAATGTATGTAAAAAGTCATTTTTAACTGTCATTTGGTAGGCAATTTCACGTGGTTGCTTGTGCGTTAAGCCATGGAACATCTTCGAGCACTGCATCACATACTCACTGAGGGCTTGCTCCTCGTCAGCAGTGAATATCTTCGAATGACTGTAGTTGGGCTAAAGACGAGCTGCAGGATCGATACTGTGCTTTGCGACACACCTTCCAAGAACGCTTTTGCTCACACTGTGGGGTTCTGAAGCTTTTCTCACTCACTCCTCCTTCTACAACATCTTTGACAGACAGCAGCATTAAGCCATGAGATACGTCCTCGTAACCCTTTTCTTTTCTAACGTATAGACGTGGCATGGTTCTGAAAGAAGAAAAAAGGTGAGTAGGTTTCGATAAAAACAGCTATATTAATTTATAGGTGTGTATAGCATTATGCACGAGTGACATTAATGGTTCCTGCAGGAGAATTGGGACATCTGCATGACAATAGGGACGGGTGTCCCGATTCCCCATGCAGCGCACGCTAGCTACTAGACGAGTTCTCCGCCGTTCGTCAATTGGCTTATACAATTTCAAATGCAAGCAAGCAAATTAACATATGTGAGCTTACAATGTGAAATGATTAAGGAAAGGGTGGCTTGACATGAACAGCACACACAACTTGAAATAACACTCGAAAAGAAAAGTTTGGTTTTTTGGCCACTCACCCCGTACAGCGGTTCCTGTGCGCCGGAGAAGGACTGCTGATTAGTTTCCAGCGTTACTTGATACAAAAAGGAAAAACATTAAATTACAAATGGTTATTCGGAGCTGCCCATCAATAAGATATTGGCGTGTCCCAATTCTTCTTCGTCCCAATTCTCCCGCCTCTCCCCTACATAATTTAGCCAGGCCCGTATATACGAGCAGACGAAATGCCATGAAGTGTTGGCGCTCCCAAACAGATGTGGTGCTTTCGAAAACAGAATACAGTTCTTCTGACCTCATGCGAAGAACCCAAGACTAAGATGCTAAGATGAAAAGGGCCCTGGGGCGATTAAGAGCACCTCATTCGCTTGACAATTGCCATGCATGACTCTGGAACAGCGTAACTCCTTTGAAAAAATGGCAAAACTCAACACTGATAGGGACGGTGGTAATCGGTCGAGATAAGCGGTCGAGCTAAGAGGTCGAGCTAAGCGGTCAGGCCAGGCGGACGAGCTAAGTGGTCGAGCTAAGCGGTCGGGCTAAGCGGTCGAGCTAAGCGGTCGGGCTAAGCGGTCGAGCTAAGCGGTCGAGCTAAGCGGTCGAGCTAAGCGGTCGAGCTAAGCGGTCGAGCTAAGCGGTCGGGCCAGGTGGTCGAGCTAGGCGGTCGAGCTAAGCGGTCGAGCTAAGCGGTCGAGCTAAGCGGTCGAGCTAAGCGGTCGAGCTAAGCGGTCGGGCTAAGCGGTCGAGCTAAGCGGTCGAGCTAAGCGGTCGAGCTAAGCGGTCGAGCTAAGCGGTCGGGCTAAGCGGTCGGGCTAAGCAGTCGGGCTAAGCGGTCGAGCTAAGCGGTTGGGCTAAGCGGTCGAGCTAAGCGGTCGAGCTAAGCAGTCGAGCTAAGCGGTCGAGCTAAGCGGTCGGGCGTGCCGGAGGATCCTTCTTGTTGGCCGCAGCAGGCTAACAAAGAGGATCCTACCAACAGCGTAGAGTTCTTTGGTCTTATTGTCTGGGTTAACGGTGGCTGCGCAGTATAGAAATGGCCAGAAATATACAACACCTTTTTTGAATGTGTCATTCCAGGAGAACTTACGATCCAGGAATTCGAGACTCGAACTAAACAACGTTAGGTTTGTAGCCCACTATGGGGAGCGGGCAACACGACGGTAGGCCTAAAAATGATTTTTAATGTCTAAAATTTCCTGGAGACCACTGAATCGGTGGCGTTAACGCCGCTTAAGGCTGGCAGGAAAATGGTCGGAACTTGCGTTTGCGGGAGAAAACCACTCTACCGTGAGCTATATAATGGGGATTCGTACAGACCCATCACCTGAGGCGTTTATTTTGAGCATGCGAGGGAGAGGGGAAACGACTCGCTGCATGACGGTGCAACTACGCGGCGGGCTAGCCACGCCGTACGGCGCACTTTTTGTTGTTGAATTTCTCAACTGTCCATTAACGGGATGAATTCATATCATTCAACGTCGCCTAGGAATTTAGGATACGCCGGACGTCGAGCCGAACATCCGTCTCCACCAATCAGGCTCGGCGGACCAGATACAGCGGTTGTCACTCGTCATCGGTCACCGCTCTGAGTTACGCTTTTGATGCTGTTGAAATCAGCTGAAAACAAAGCCCATCAATTTCGACACATGAAGCAGAGCTGCATTTTGCATTCGGATTCAGAATCAAGAGTGAAGCAACGCTTTCCTGCTTATTGCTTTTGCTCTGAGCGACACCACATGCAATTTTCGGCTTTCAAATGCATAATTTGTCATAATAGGAAGCTTCAACCATTGGCAAGTAACACACCACTCGAGACGCATGCGCAAAGCACGCATTTTCGAAAGCACGGCATGCAGACAGCCTAACCAGACGTAAGCTCATGCGGCACCATCCAAGGTACGCTCACCTGCGCCGTGTTGGCAGATCGCGCTGTCGGGAAGTACGGTACTCGCACTCCAAGCAGGAATGAGCCCTGCATATCGCGTTTGTCCACCGCCACCCAATATATTACGCACAGACAAAGTTTGTATCATTCGTCAGGTTTTGCGGAAACGCAAACACGCTAATCGCTATCATTGTCCACAGAAGGTCGGTAGAGTTAAAGGCATAGGGATATAGTCAACGTCAGTTTTTCAATCATTTCTTCTCATGCAACGATAGGTGTTATTTTTTTCCAAATAGGGGAGTAACTACCCTTTCCTTCTCCCTCATCCCACAATCCGGCGCCCCTTATGACCTTCATGCACCTGGATGGCCATCGGGAATGATGTGGCACCATATTCGGGCATGCTGAAGCTGTAAGACACACCAGATGCAGACCTCATCACTAACACCCCCTGTTGAGACATGATGCACAGGGAGACGAAGTGTTACTTATTGCGAATGAGAAAGTAGTGCCACAGGCGCTGTGTAAGAAACACCACGATTTAACACGTCTGCTTCCTGTTTAATTAGTGGCAACTAAACTTATTAAGGAACGCTTGATGTCAGTTCAACCGTAAAATAGTGCCGAAACAAACTTCAATGGCTCTAAGAGATAAAAGACACGGGTGAATTTCATCATTAACCACTCCACCAGCTGACCTGTTGACCCCCGCAGCTATTCGGTGCCCCCTCCCTCCCCCACTTCTGAAGGCTGCCGCACTTCACCGGTGCCAGTCGGGTTCGCGGCGTCACGTGGTACCAAGGTGGGCCGCAGAGGTCAATGGGTCAGCGCCCGCGGCCACAAGAACTGGTCGGGTCTCGGGCGACCGGGTCAGAACCCGCCCTGGCGCCGTGCTGGCGCGTGGTTCAGGGAGTGCTCCACATTTATATGGGATTTCGAACTAAGCTAGCCAAAAACATTCGGTGCAGTTCACAACTCTGTCCTTCCGAAGACTTAAAACCCTCTAGCTTATGAGATACACGCCAGCGTGGATGTGCAGAATATTCCGGCGAGGCTATTTCAAGATAATCCAGGCATCCGTGACTATACGACAGCGTCATTCAAATTTTACCATCCCGTGAGCCATGCGGCGTTTAAGACCAACAAAAATATAATTGACGAGGCGTTCATATCTGGCGTTCCTGAGCACGTTTTCCAGATATAACGGCCGTCAATTGGCTATCGATCAATGTCGTGCAAGGTGCGGTGACGTAATCAAACCATGACGTATTGAGGAGCAAGTTTACGAAACACAGAGTTGTGCCTTTCAGAGCAGCTTTTCCACTTAAAAGGTATACCAATGGTTACAAGTGAGCTTATTTCATGATATCGGATGCTCCCTCAAATATCTTAAAATGTGAAACATTGTCTTTTGGACTCCCCTGGGTATGAACAAACACAACCCAACGGCACTAGAAGCTTTGGTAATCCTGCGCGGGCTATATAGGTACTCAAGTACGAGAGGCTGCATGCACATAATTCAACCTCCAAGTAATCTGGTCTTCAATACCGCTTTTCAAATTTGAAGTTCATGGAAAGGGGAGAAAATGGGTACTCCAAATACCAACGTTCTGCCTGCACCACACATAGGAAAGTGTAAGCATAGGAAAATGTAAGCCAGGGGTATGCACAGTTAGGGCGTCTCCTTCCACTCCCATCCCCAAACCTCGTCAAGGAGAGTGTCTAAGTCCGGGGAAAAACAATTTGCTGGCGTATTTAGGTGGCAGATTTCGTTAGTTTTCACTGTTCAGCCTCTAAACTCATGTTGCCAAACTGCAAACCCCCTGATGAAAGCCATTTGTTGTTTGGTTCCCTGCATCAAAGCACTTTGAACAACGCTTTACACTGCTGTTCCACGGCACTGCTGGCCACCGTCCGAAAGGTGGGCGGTAAAGCCAGAATGATAAAAAATGTTCTGTTAAAAAGTGAACGGTTGACAAAAACTTTTCCAAACCAACCAAAAGCAAGTGTCGCAGTGCCGAGGGTCTGTTTATTTGATTATTTTGTTTATTTCTTAATCGCCACCCAGAGCAGCACTTCACTAAAAAGGCGGAGTCGTTTCAATAATACGTCATTGATATATCACTCACAGTAGTATACACACACACACACACACACACATATATATATATATATATATATATATATATATATATATACATATACATCTATATATATCGCTCACAGACATAATTAAAGTCTGACATATTTCAAAGCTAAGAGAAGATGCTACAGAAGTAAAACGTACTTCATTACTTTAACTCTAAGAGTGCCAAACTGTCATGAAAGATATCCCCACTAGTGTTGCTCGCTGAAAAGGCGTTCCCAACGTTTGGCAGTCGGCAATACAGACCGCCCTGTACCGTATGCGCACGAGCACGAGGTACAGCAAGCAGTGTCGGTCGAGCGAGGCGGCGCAAGCAAGGGAAACAGCTTTGCAAGATAAGAGAGTCCAGTTGACCTTGGAAGATGTCTCTCAGAAAGAACAAATCTCCTGGTAACTTATCGGCCTTCAATTTATCTGGAGGCGGGCGTATAATTCCTGTTCAGTAGGGGGATGGAGCTCTAGCTCTCCACCCAATTTTGAGAAGAAAGTGAGCGAAACCCGTGGAAAAACTCATTTTCTAGGGTAACTTTAGGCCAAGTTTTGTAATTTTCTCTACTCATCCCGGAATTCATGTTGCAAAACTGCACGCGGCAAGAAGTCACTAGTTGAACGACATTGTAGAATAAACAGTGGTTACATTTTCGATACTAAACGTTTCAGACCGTGCTTTTGACCATCAGTGAACAAAGATGAGCAGCAAGCAAGCAATAACACCTAAAACTAAGGCACGTGAGTCCAGGAAATGCTCCGAATCTGTGCAGACACTGCCAGTAAAAATAATCACCCGAGCTTCCAGATTCTAACACCTGATGTACGGTTGTAAGCTAGGGGATGCGCAGAACACAGACAGCTAAGCCGGAGCTGAGCGGGAGGGTACACACAAGGCCTACCAGGAACAACGAAGCCTGAGTAAGGCATAAACCGGCGGGCGCCCGTGTACACAAGTAGCACAGGCGGCTAAGCCAGGGGTGCTACGAACACCAGATATTATGAACACTTCAAGCTAAGCGCATGGCTACTCGTGATCAAAATCACAACTTGAAACATCAAGTATTGACAAGATAACCTATGTTTGCTCTGTGACGCCATTTATCAGTACTTTGCAGTGTATTAAATGTCGGTAACTTAAGATAGCCTCTCTTTGCATCTGCCATTGACATCCCAATATTTTCAACCCTATCGTCGAGCGGTTGATTTCGTTTGGATTTTTTTGGGGGGGGGAGAAACTGCCCACCCCCGGACGCCCCAGCTGACAGGCTGAACCTTAAACAGAAACACGTAGCGTAAACTAATTTTCTTACTCCGAGGAAACCTCGGAACACGTTAGCGGCACTCCCAGGAGCACGGACAGGGATGCACGTTCGTTTTCATAGCAAATCAGTAAATATATTACGAGTACCTACCGCATACAATCTTCTTCATACTTTTACAGTGCGATGTTGCGGCTATGTTGAACCCAATTACATGGATGCACACAGTTCCGAAATCAATGGTAGGTGCAGGATCCTATGGGGGTGAGGGATATTTGATATTAAGGAAGTCATTAAAACACCAATAGGGACGATTTTCTGCCTACCCAACATCGCAATACTTTGTTTGCAATTGGCAATACTGCAAGTCAGCAGCACATGCAAGGGGTGCGAATTTCATGGGGCAAGATGCGTGTTTGAAACAACGTTAAGACGTCGCCATGTAGCAGGTGACGACCTTCTCCCATATCTTCTTCTCGGCACGACCCCTGTGACTTATTGCACCCGCTTGCACACCATCTAACTCTATTGGGATATCACAGCTACTTGCGTACCAAAATAAGCAATCCGGTCAATGTGGCCCTTATTAAAATTTGAGCCAACGTCCCCGAGCAGATGGTTCGGTATTTACCCGCGTCAGCTGGCTTATCCTAAGACATTTAGCTGAGCGTCGCAAATTATCTAGATACGGGTACACTCGTGATGTGGCTGAGAAAAATTGGCTGAACCACTTGTGTGCTTCATTTTTAAGTTACAATAACGCTCAAGAAAAAATCGCCCAAACATGGAAAGCAGCTGTGCATGCAAAACCCTTTGTGTGGCGTCATTCAAGTTGTAGTCGTTTTATCAGCTTTCAGCAAAACTGGACTGTTTGGGTCCCCTGGTAACATTGCCAGCTTTGATCCTCCTCCCAGTTCGGACCATTCTCACTATGTCCCTGCGCACCTGCATGAAAAACGAGTAGCAATCATTACTCTGTCGTGGCTGAGCGACGGCCGCCTTTTTTTGCTTCTGCAACACACTCGTTGATCGAGCCGATAAGATCGTCTTATCTTTAAGAGGTTTTCGCTGCCTGGGTCAATTTATTGACGAACAGCGCTCTGACATGATGAGTTAGTGCGCCGTAGTAAGCGTTGTTGTCACATAAGGTATGTATTGTATGTATGCAATGCATTCATTTACCTATCCATACCCTCCTGCAGTGACTTGCGGGTATGACTTCGCTTTGACGAAACTGCAGGGCATCGTGATCAAAGAGTGGCACAACGTGGGCTAGGACGAGGGAGAGCCATTGCACCACTTTGCAAGGAAAGCGGCCGAGGCACCTTGAATGGCTCGTTGCACGCAACTGTACGCAGCTCACTTCCTGGACGCATGAAGTAGCTGAGTGCGTCGATATCCGAAGTAATCCAGGACATTTTGAACTGCACACCCTTCAACGGTAAAGCCGTAAATAATCGTCACATTTTGACTGTTTGAACATATGTTATCCCACCTGACCACGTCCACAATACATCACACGTATCATTAACGTACGTGATGCCTGCTTCGATACGACTTCCAGGAGTTGAACGCACCCTTTCACCAATCGCCCCGCCCCTGCGAGGCCAATAAACCGCTGCCGTCCCCAGCTGTCGGTTTGTTAGACTCCGGTCACGCTTGGCAGTCAGCTGTCGGCGCCCGAGCCGGGCCCAGCGAGAACCGGGAACCAAGAACCGAGAACCGAGAACCGAGAACCGAGAACCGAGAACTGAGAACTGAGAACCGAAAACCAAGAACAGAGAACGGAAAACCGAGAACCAGGAACCAAGGACCGAGAACCGAGAACCGAGAATCGAGAACCGGCCAGTCGCTGTGAGGTCCGAAGTCCCCATTCTCGAGAAAGTCTGTCAACAGCGTGCTGGATGCCAGTCCGTGACAAGAAGTCACCTGAAAGCGATCGTGGACGGTGGTAGGTCGGCTGTCAGGAGCAAGGCACAAGTGACGGCACGCGGCTGGAAATAGCGCAAAATGAAGGCCAAACATCACTCGTCCAAGCGTTGGCCGGTGCTGTTTTAGAATGAACACTATGCGGAAGCATTCCACGCTCTGAAGTTGGACGGAGGCCGCCGAATCGTGGATTGTTGGCTGGACGGGACCTGACCTGACCTGACCTGAGACCTGAGAGGCCTCACTGCTAGGCTGGCATCCCGCTGGGTGATCAGCTGCGACTGCGGCGGACCAGCGCAAAGTGACCTGTGAACCACCGCTGTGATCCACGGTGCCTGCCAGTGTTCCGCACCAACGCTGCGCTCCACTACTTGACGGACGGACCCTGGACACCTCGGAGAGGCTAAAGGGTTTATAGGTGAGCTGGAAACCAACGCCGCTTACGTGCTCATGAGGTACATTTTTCTAAGCTAGCCAGGGAGTCACAAACAGTGCGAGGCAGTAGTTTAATGAGTAATTTTTGGCAGTAGTTTAGTGTGGAGCGCTTGGTACCCAATTCATGAACCTCAGCAGTGTCAAATGAATTCGGGTGGGCATCGCCGTCAAATCACGCTTTTGGCGGCGGAAAATATCCTTCGCTGAAGAAAAACCGCACGTAAAATGGGATCAAAACGTGGTGACGCCAGTAGTTCCATATGTTCTTTTTTGTCATGTTGTCTTCATTTTGTCGGCCATTTTGTCTTCATGGCCAAGTGCTAAGTTGAAGGCAGTAAAACAGGGCTGTCGTGTATTTGAAGAGCACCAAGTCTGAACACAACCTAGCAGCGATAAATAACATTTTAATGTTTTCTGAGCGTACACACAAACAAGCCATGGTAGCGATGACAAGTAAAGCGAGACACAGCCCAGCTTTTATTGCTTATCACTGATCCTCCGCACGGCGTTTTTGCGACAGATAATATGTCGAGTTTTTGGAACAATGGACCGTACTGGCCGATGCATCGCAGGCATAGCACAATCTGGCGTTGATCATTCAGGGACCACGGTACTTTTTGTCTATTGCTGATCATGCCATTTCCGAAATTGATTATCTGCGCCCATTGTCTATCAACGCTATCATTTTTTGGTTATCACCTAACTCTTTGCCCACACCCACCTTACGTGCTTCAGCTAGCCTGCCCTGGGACAGCCTGATCCTTTTATATCTGATGATTACCGTTTTCTTTTCAGGGCCAGAAGAACTAAGCGAGACCGGCGTACAGAGCATTATCAGATAGTTTGCCTGTAAAACCCAGGCAGCACTTTGTCCATTTACTCGGAATATCTGGCTGCATTTGTCGGCAAAAGTCGAGACACTCCTAGCCACTGACACGTTTAACGCTCAAAGCACTGTCCCACCCTTGCTCATGTCATTGGTCCAAAGGCTGCTGCCTCCCTATGCACGGAAACAGCTGGGCCTCATCACCATCCACTGAAGCTATTGGGTTTTGCTCACCATCGTAAGTGAATCTCTGCTCTGCTCCCTGTGTGGACAGCTTCGAGATTCAGCCAAACGCGACCTGCAGCGTGCCTTGGCTGCCCTTGCCTCAGCCGCCCCAGTAGCCGCCCTAGCTTCTCCCTAGCAGCCACCGCCAACAGCAATGGGGTCAAAATACATGGCTATCGCGAAGAACCTGAGGGTGTTAACCGCTGGATTGCTTGGTTTGGCCATGTTCAAACCACTGGATAACCCCAACAAAATCAACCACGACAAACCCATCAAGGATGTCTACGACTTCATCATCGGTGAGTGCACTCGGGGGGGGGGGGGGGGGGGATCGGGTCAATTCCCACCGCGTCCAGAACTTTCAGTTACCCGGTTTCCGCGGCAGAGTGTGGCTACAGAAGGGTCCTAGCTGTTTGGGGCTTTATAAATGACGTGACAGTTTTGATTTTTTGTTTTGTTTTGGCTTCGTGTCCTGTTTGGTTATACCAGCAACGACCAGAACAGAAAACCCGAATGCAAATGATCAGGCAGGCTGTGGTTCAATCCACATCAAACCCGCGGTCGGTTGTCCGCGTCAAGCCATGGCGTTCACATTCGTATTCGTCGTCAGCTGTCGTTGGGCACGTGCACCAAAACGATGAGCGCAATTTCTGGCATGAAATCGATGACAAGTCAACCGAGCACAGAACATATCACGTTCAAAGGCTTGGAATGCATGACGCGCTAAGGATTCCTGTGCTCCTACCGCTGCCAGTGCTATTGCACCATTGCATGCCACTGCACCGTCCATTCTCTCGAATGGGCGGTGCAGTGATGCAGTGGTGCAGTGGTGATCGACGCCTGGTGCTCGTGGCTCTCTCCCCAACTTCCAAAACCCTGTTTTTGAGAATTTTTGCGTTTGAAAGTAAATTTTTCCGTTTAAAAATTTGATTAGCAGCATTGTTTTGTCACAGCCCGGTCATCAAAAGCGAGTCAAAAGCGAGCCAAATGACAACCATTCTACAGTTACGAGTGGTACGGTCGATCAATACTGTTCTCCGCGCACCAACGAAAACCATACTACAGTTACGAGTGGTGTGGCTGACCACTTCTGTCCTCTGCTTACTAACGCAAGAGATATGTTAAGTGTCCTACATTAACACACACCATCGCTTCTCATGTAGCAAATTCCTTAGGCACAATGTCGGACAACTGACATTCATCGCGTTTGGTCACAGCCAATTAAACTCTTGCATGCACCCGATCACGACACTCTCTCCATTACCACACGCCGAATCGTTATTCAATGTGGGGTAGGGGCACGTTTTTCACTTGGGTCAAGCTTGCCGCCGAACCGGTTGAACCGGCTGATCAGCTGAGACAGTCTCCATGGAAAGCTTTCCGTGCTTGGACGTCCAGTCGGCCTACTTAAGTGCAGTAATCTTGTTCAGATCAGTATTGCGAGAATCACACATGACATAATAACTCGAGAAAGTTGTTGAGTGCACTTGCGAGGTACACTATGCATGTAGATAAGACAGATATAATAGCCCTATTTCTCATTGAAAACCAGCACAATGGAGAGATAGAAGCGTTGGTTCTTCGGCAATATGCCTTTATCGAAATTAAGATCAGTAGTAATTTCGGAATTGCCTGCCGACCCTGCTCGATTCCTTAGGATTTTTAACAGTTTTTAAATCTTTCCATTCCCCTGTTTTTTCTACGATGAAAAAGTCTATTACTGCTGTGTTACAACTCGAATAATGTCAACAGCTTACGAATTTATAGCAAGCGCTAACAATGCTAACATGTAGCGCCTACGCGCAGACGCGAAGAGGAAGCCATGACATTCAAGAATGCCTGGTGTATGCAGCTGATGTATGCTAACAATTTATAAAGTACATGGATGACACAAATGCATAAGTCACTCGTGTTTGTCAGCGGTTCACGGTCCTTCATGACGCTCAGCGGTTTACGTTTCTCCGCGACGTTCAGTGGTTTACGGTCCCCCGCGACGTTCGGTGGTTTAAGGTCCCCCGCGATGCTCAGTGGTTTACGATCTCCCGCGCCTAGTGGTCTGCCGCCGCTAAGTGGTCTACAACCCCCCACAACACTCAGCAGTTTGAGGTCCCTGCGACGCCCAGAGGTTTACGTTTCCCCTCGACATTCAGCGTGTGAGATTGTGACACTAGAGGAAGCCAAGACACTGAAATGATATTCGAATGCAAAAAACACAAGGTCATATATCTCAAAACTTTTACATGTGTTTTCAGGATCTATTGGCAGGTGAAGCTGTAGTCGGCGTGCACGTGTCTCCCAGACCTGTGACAAGTCACTTTTATCACGTTAGGTGTGTCCTCAGGCCTGTGACTCGCATGTGACATCTAGACTTTAATTGGCGACCTTTGACCACTGTGCTGTGATTATTTCCTTACAGCTATGACTTAGGTGCGACCTATAATTATTTTGAACACGAATCGTTCTGGCTCGTGCCCTGCCGCTAACGCTATGTGACTTACAAGTTTTTTTGGAGACCTATGACCTGTGATCTGTGACCTCTAATTGTTATTGTCATGACTATGATCTCTGAGTTGACCTTAAACTCCAATCAAGGATCTTCAGGCGTCCACCGCGACCTGTAGCACGTGACATGCGTGCCTTACAGCCTCCAGCACCTCCCCTGACATCAAATCCTCGTTCGTGACCAGCGAGCCCGAGACACCTGACATTTGACCCATGTCGTGACCTCTGACCTCTGACCGATGCACGCGTGCCTGCGGCCAGTCGGCGGCGGCACGGCGGGCGCCGTGCTTGCCGCCCGTCTGTCGGAGGACCGGCGGAACTCCGTGCTACTGCTGGAGGCTGGCGACGTGGGCACGGCCTACACTGAGTGGCCCATGTTCACCAACCTGGTGTACGGCTCCAGTCGCTACGACTGGCGCTTCGTCAACGTCAAGGACGACGGGTACTGTGTCGGACTTCGCGAGGAGGTAGGCGAATGAGAGAGGTCTTGATAGACTGAATTGTCATGCTCCGGTGCAATACAGTTTATCACTTTTAAATTAAATCGGACCATTGGGCCGTATTTTCACACTTTTATTTCCAATACCCCACTGCTGTATATATTTCATGCAAATTTTCGAAATGTTTTTTAGTTATTGTATTTTTCCAAAAGCCTATTATTTTTATTTTTCCGAAATAGGGGTTTTCCGCAATTAAGATTTTTCTGAGTGCAGTTTTGGAAGGGTCAACGGACGTTGTTGCGTGCTTCGCATGAGCCGATCACATTTATGGAATATCTTAGAGATAACGCAAAATTCATCGTGTGTCGGCACATGCGTCGTTTCTTAACTTATCTTGAGATTCTCGAATCCAAGCCAATCCAGTCGTGCTGGCCATCATGTAATCCAGCCATTCTTATTGCCTTCCTGGATTTAGCATTCAGTCCAGTCCAATCCTTGGCGTTATCAAATTTGCTGAGCTCTAATGGACTGCCATGTTTATGAAAATGGTGGAAGGTGGCTGGGGGCTGGGGACACAGACAGCACCCCCTCATTCGCCATGAAAGCTGACTTTTACCCTAATATGATGTTAATAAAAATTTACCTCCGCATGGGTTTTGTCCCTGCATGCTTCTCAATTCGTACACCCTCGCATGATGCTGACTTATGCATGGGCCGAGTCTGGCACATGGCGATTAGCGTCGAGTCGTCTAGAGCGGGCTAGGAGCTTTGAACATGTGTCGGCATCGATTCTTTGACAGCGAAACCATTCCCCGGCCTCACTTCACCAGCGTCGGACGCTGTCACACTGTTGCGCCGACCAGCGTTGAATATAATATCGTTAATACCAGCGTTGTTGAATATAATATCTTTAACAAACAGCAGAACGCTTGTGTGGCATAGGGTGCATGGCGTTATAGAAGATGAGAGTTTTTGTCGTGCCTATGATTCCCAAACTAAAATGAATGCAGGTAGATGCGTTTCGAAACTCATCGCAAATGGCTGTTGTCAATGCATTAAGTGCTAGTCCCTATAGCTATTTTGTAAACAGACATTCACTACCGCACACATACTGTTCTATTACCAAGTCTTGAGTGGCATCGATTGCAAATTGGTTGGATGCTAATCCATGGCCATTTCAGTGGAAAAAATGAATGCATTTGGGGTGGTTTTCGACGACCGCTATCAAAGCATCAGAACAGCGGCATATTGGTTGGACATTGTCCAAATGAGCTGGACTATGCGCCTGTGTAGTTTTCATGCCATACCGCTCTCAGCCAGGATGTGAAATTGCTGCTGGGAGTATATATTGCTATGGGTCAGACAAGAATGACATCGCAGTGATACGATCGCAGTGATGAGATTGCTTAGTGAGTGGCCGCAGGCGCATTATTTGTCTACCTCGAATTTGTCACCGTCACCGTGTCATCTCGTGATTAGCAGATCTTCCTTCCCCATGTTAGTCGAATAACGCAGCATGAATTGTTCACATTGCATCGTTACAGCCTACATAACACAAAGTCACGCAACTTGTAAATAATTACCGTAGCATCCCAACAGCACCGCTTAAAAGCATTGTGCGTTTGTTGCTGGAAGCTGCAGGAAACTGAGACCAATGCATTCGAAGTTGTTATATCCTAGAACGTGTGGCGCATGGCCAGGCTGGCTTGGGCCGCTGAAGCCGCATTTTTTCCAACCGCTTTTCCTAAATTGTCCTAAATTGTCCTAAATTTTCTTTGGCGAAGGCACACCATTGCAAAAACTTCTCAGGGGTGGACCACGTAATTACGTGTGCATATTTGCATGTCCATGTGCTTGTTGACCGATATGCCCGACGTGCGTGGACCGTGTCCAAGCTCTTTACAAGCGCTCAAATAAAAAAAGCAACGTTGATGTGGTCAGAGCGCGTACTCAATCTAGAATATCGGCAACGCGGAATTTTACCCTCGTCTTTGTCCGCTTTTGGTTAAAGTAACGGCCACTTCCACAATCCTCGTGTCGAGCCCAGTCAAAATGGCCCTCATCGTCAGATTTAATGGTCCCTACTAGAAAAGGCTATAAAAAACCATGGCTCCTAACTTCAATGGCGCTGATAGTGAGACGCCGGGCAAGCACAGTGTCGCTGAGGACGAGGCGGTGGAGATTCCCGAGCGTAGCAATCGGGGCACGTGCCTTTCAGACCTGTAAGCTCTCGCGTGGGAAGATGCTTGGCGGCATGTCAGCCTTCGGTCGTCTGATGTACGTGCGAGGCAACAAGAACGATTTTGACCTCTGGGAGCAGCGGGGCAACGCAGGCTGGGGGTACAGGCACGTGCTGCCCTACTTCATCCGCTCCGAGGACAACCAGGACCCCCATCTGCGGAGGAGCCGTGAGTAGCCCTTCACCAGAGAAGGTGATGCTGGTGTGTATGGATCCCAGGCTTTTCGGGTCTTAGTGGAGTTACTTAGCAGTTTCCGTCTTTGTTGGCTTCCGGGTCGGCTATCATGCTATCTATATGATGCTAGTCAGCTATCGTACTCAAGTATCTGTATTCCTTCAATGAACTGGAGCGAGCTGTCAACGTCGTCATGATGCCTATTTTTGCTACTTTTGCTATTGTTTGTGACGTACACATTTCAGCGTACCACGGCGTGGGAGGCAGCCTGAAGGTATCGAACCCACGACACGTGACCAGCTTAGCTCCGATCTTCCTGAAGTCGGCTGCCGATGTCGGCTTCCACATCGGGGACATCAACGGCGAGAGCCAGTCTCGTAAGCTACCTCTGCAGTCGGAGTCGCAGCCAGGGACAGTGCAGGAGTGCATGTATTGATGGGGTGAACTGGGAGGTGGGCATCAATGGCTCGTCCAAAACTGTCGTAATTATTTTTGTCGGTGTCATTGCTCGATAGATTTGGCGCGAGGGAGACATGGATCGGGCAGCATGCAGACGAGGACACTGGACAGCGCCGATATGTGTAATGGCTAGCGGTGGCTGGATGAATATTCCCGCATTTATTGCGCTGACTGGCAAACGGCCCAGGGTTTCTCATTATCCAGCCTCCAGCTCCGACACAGTCCTGTGATTCACGTTATTAGCGTTGTGCGTTGTAGCAGTGCAGATGGAGAAAACGAAGATGTGATTCGTGCCTACTGCGCGCACATTGACATGCATACATGTATTTCATGAACGTAATGCATAACTGCGCGACTTTTGGTGTAGGTACGCACAAAGACACGCATGTGCAGCAGACAACGCCCTGCAAAACCAGCGATGAGGAATTCATCAATCGTAACCCTGACAACCGCCAAAGCCAACCGCAGCCTCGCCCGGCAGGGTTCATGCTGCACCAGACAACGACCCTGAACGGAATTCATCAATCGTAACCCTGACAACCGCCAAAGCCAACCGCAGCCTCGCCCGGCAGGGTTCATGCTGCACCAGACAACGACCCTGAACGCCGAGCGGTGGTCGACGGCGCGTGGCTTCCTACGCCCAGCCTCTCACCGAGACAACCTCAACATCGTGGTCAGGGCGCACGTGACGCGCGTCATCATCGACCCGCGGACGCGCCGCGCCAAGGGCGTGGAGTTCTTCAAGCACAAGAAGCGGCGCGTGGCGTGGGCACGCAAGGAGGTGGTCGTCAGCGCCGGGGCCTTCCAGTCGCCGCATCTGCTGAAGCTGTCCGGGGTCGGACCGTGTAACGAGCTGAAGAAGTTTGGGGTGAGGGAGAGCTGGAGCCGGGGACGGGGTGCAGGAGAGCTGGGGATGGGACGGGGTGAAGGAGAGCTGGGGCTGGGGACGGGGTGAAGGAAAGCTGGAGCTGGGGACGGGGTGCAGGAGAGCTGAGGCTGGGGACGGGGTGAGTGAAGGAGAGCTGGGGCTGGGACGGGGTGTAGGAGAGCTGGGGCTGGGGACGGGGTGAAGGAGAGCTGGGGCTGGGGACGGGGTGCAGGAGAGCTGGGGCTGGGGACGGGGTGAAGGAGAGCTGGGCTGGGGACGGGGTGAAGGAGAGCTGAGGCTGGGGACGGGGTGAAGGAGAGCTGGGCTGGGGACGGGGTGAAGGAGAGCTGGAGCTGGGGACAGTGAGGGAGAGCTGGAGCTGGGGACGGGATGAGGGAGAGCTGGAGCTGGGGATAGTGAGGGAGACCTGGAGCTGAGCCGCACTCGCAGTCGTCTTTGAGCTGTGATCTGTGATGATTTCGTGAACTGTGCGCTGTACTTCTCTTTCTCTCTCACCCTCTCCTTCTCTCTCTCCCTCTCTCTCCCTCTTTCTTTCTCTCTTTCTCTCACTCCACATCTACATCTTCCTCAGAATCAGAATCTTTATGTGCCTTCGAAACCGCCCGTTACCTTTCCGCGAAAACTACTTTACTGAATTTGCCTTTCACGCGTACTTCATTTTACCGAAAAAGAAATGCCACTGTCTGTACTCCGCTCTCACGGCGGCCACACCCACAGCCACAGCCACAGCCACAGTACAGCCACAGCCACAGCCACCGCCACCGCCACCGCCACCGCCACCGCCACCGCCACGCCACAGCCACAGCTACGGCCACAGCCACAGCCACAGCCACCGCCACAGCCACAGCCACAGCCACAGCCACAGCCACAGCCAAACACGGCAGTCTCGCCACCACCAATGCTTAGCTGCCTTCGCAGTGAATCGACAGCCCCAATACCGTCGCCGGCAGGTCCGTCTCGCCCGTCGCCGACACATCCGTCTCCCCCATTGCCGACAGATCCGTCTCCCCGTCGCCGACAGATCCGTCTCCCCGTCGCCGACAGATCCGCTGTTTGCACGACCTGCCTGGGGTCGGTGAGAACATGCAGAGCCACTTCGGTCTCGGTGGAGTTGACTTTGTCCTGGACAAGGGCGCCGCCGAAGACGTGAAGGACCTCTTAAGCTGGAAGAGTATTAACAAGTACATCTATAAGAGAGAAGGTGGAGTTACAATTTGCTGACGTTTGCTGTGGGCCACAGATGCCGGCCACATTTTAGTCTATGAAACGGATGGCATTAGAGAACAAGGCAACGTCATGTGAGACCACTTTTACAGTAGCTTCTGCAAGATGTTGGAATTAATCGCTGGAATTTGTATCGGTTTTAAGGGCGAAATGAGCCCAGTGCATTGCATCATTTTTACGAATGAACATGAGTGAGTTTATGCATTGTGTTCACACACTTTTTAGACGTCAACACCGTGAACACTAAACTCATCAGTAATTTCCTATCTAGCCACCTCTAACCACACATGACACTCCCCTGCCACTCCCACCAGGCTTGCTGACCTCAAACATACCGACCTTACGCAAACTGATCCCCAACATGCTGCCCTCAGGGCTGCTGACATCTAACATGGCTCTGGAGGCGACTGGGTTCGTCAGCTCCCGCATCAACAACGACAGCTACCACATGGACTGGCCGGACCTGCAGTTACTCTTCCTGCCGGAGCAGCTGGCCACCGATGGCGGCAAGTTTGACCGTAATCGAATCGGCATCTCCAAGAAGGTACGGCAGTGCCATCTATACAGCCGGTAGCGCTATCTATACGCGTGGGTTCTGCTGTGGCGTCCTCGGTACTTCGGGACGGAGCTTCATTGAGTCCTCGGTTGGGGTGGGTGGAAGCAGTCAGGCGGGTCCCCGCTGTCCCATCTGTCCCCGCGCCCTTAAGGAGTGGCCGCAGCCGATATTTTCTTCACGTATGTCGAGCTTTCTTGCAGCTAAAAGTTTTCGGCGACCCTTTTCTAGTGATTGGGACTTATTAGTGGGGGAAGGGGAGGGAGACGAAAAAAATGGGGACGAGGCCGCACCCACGGGGACTCTAAGCTCTACCCATTCCGTGTATATATATATATATATATATATATATATATGTGTGTGTGCATAATTTATATAGTATATATGTATATATATATATATATATATATATATCTAATGAAACAAAGAAAATATAAAAAGTATGTATCAAAAATACAACAACATCATATACCGGGTATCATTTATCATAGCGAGTAATCATATACCGGGTAATCATATATCATATACATATGGCTAAGTTGTCTGTATACTTAGCGCCACAAAAGTTGCAGTGGCGCCGTCTATAGTCATTATTCCATAAGTTATAGTTACTGATACAGTTCTGTCAGCAGATGTTACCACCATATCTGCTTCCATACGGACAGCCCTCAAGTCATCGTGGCGCCATCTATATGCGTGCCCGCCAGTTACGGCGAAGCAGTGTATGTAGGGCAAGTAAAGGTTACGGTGTCGCCATTCAGAGTGTGTCGCGCAAGACGCGATTGGCGCCATGCAATAAACCACCACGTGACCCCCCCCCCCCCCCGTCTTCCGTCTGCAGCTGTGGAAGCGCTTCGCGCCGTACAAGGACAAGCCGGGCTACAGAATCGTGCCTGTCAACCTGCGTCCTCGCAGCAGGGGCCGCGTCCTCCTCCGCTCCGGCAACCCCTTCCAGCACCCGGACATCTTCCTCAACCTCTTCGACGACCCGCACGATCTGGCGGTGCTGCGCGAGGGCGGCCGCCTGGCGGAGAGGATCGGACTGGCACCGCCGTTTCTCCGCCTCGGCGCGCGGCTCAACAACGAGAAGAACCCGTTCTGCTATCGACACCCGGCCGGCGGACCCGACTGGTGGGACTGTCGCTCGCGGGTCTTCCCCGAGAGCATGCTGCAGGAGACGAGCACGTGCGCCATGGGGCCTCCCGACGACCACTACGCCGTGGTGGACAATCAGCTGAGGTGAGTGCGGCGGCCGGGCAGGCGAGGCGCGGTGGACATCCGGCTCAGGTTGTCTGGCTGTCCACCACGGCTGTCAGCTACCTGTCAGGCGTTTGGTCGTCCACCACGGCCGCTTATTACCTGTCAGTTGTATGTTTGTCCACCTCGTTGTTGTCAATTGCCGCTGCTGCTTTTGACACCCGCCCCGGGTAAACCAGCTGACCTGACCTGACCCCGGGTCGCCTCCGGCAGGGTGTACGGCGTGAGCGGTCTGCGGGTGGTCGACGCTTCCGTCATGCCGACCATCACGTCCGGGGACGCCATCGCCGCCACTATCATGATCGCAGAGCGAGCCGCGGACTTCATCAAGGCTTACTGGTACGCGGTGCACAAGGGCGTGGATCCGGCACATTACGTGAGCCACCACCTGCTCCAGCCTCATTACGTCCACGGGGACGGACATGGCAAGCACGTGGAATACGTGGAACGCACAGATCACGTGGAGCACAAGAAGCCCGAGGAGCGCATAAAGCTTGACGAGCACGTGGAGCCTGAGGAGTCCAAGCAGCAGGAGGAGCTCGAGGAACAGGAGTCCGAGGAGCAGGAGGACCAGGAAGAGCACGCGGCTGCGACTGGTCCTGCCGAAGTGGAAGAGAATGATGTCGTTGATGGTGACGACCCTCCGCATGCCGTTGAGGTCGCCGCGGAGAACGAAGCGGAGAAAACAGCTGAGACCAATGCGCTAACTGAGGAGGCTGAACGGGGTGAGGAGGATGATGAGGATGAGTTGGGAAAGATGACGGGGACCGATTATGAGGACGCAAAAGAAGTGGATGGCCATGTGCCGCAACTTTTGGGTGGGGTGGAGGAACCAGTTGGTGGTGATCCCTGGCGCGATGGGGGCCAAAACGAGCCTGGAGGTGACTATGAACCACTTGGTTATGAGAACAGCAAAGGTGAATTTAGGGATAAAAGGGATCCACCGGAACGTGGGGAGGATGAGCTGGGAAAAATGATGGGGGCGAATTATGAGGACGCAAAAGAAGTGGATGGCCATGTGCCGCAACTTTTGGGTGGGGTGGAGGAACCAGTTGGTGGTGGTTCCTGGCGCGATGGGGACCAACACGAGTTCAGAGGGGACCATGAACCACTCGGCTATGAGAACCGAGAAGATGAATTTAGGGATAAAAGGGATCCACCGGAACGTGGGGAGGATGAGCTGGGAAAAATGCCGGGGGCAAATTATGAAGACCCAAAAGAAGTGGATGGCCCTGTGCCACATCTTTTGGGTGGGGTGGAGGAGCCAGCTGGTGGTGGTTCCTGGCGCGATGGGGGCCAAAACGAGTTTGGAAGTGACTATCAACCACTTGGCTATGAGAACGGCGAAGGTGAATTTGAAGATAAAAGAGAGTCACCGGAGCGTGGGGAGGATGAGCTAGGAAAAATGCTGGGGGTATATTATGAGGAGGCAAAAGAAGTGGATGGCCATGTGCCGCATCTTTTGGGTGAGGCGGAGGAGCCAGCTGGTGGTGGTTCCTGGCGCGATGGAGACCAACACGAGTTTGGAAGTGACTATGAACCATTTGGCTATGAGAACGGCGAAGGTGAATTCGAAGATGAAAGAGAGTCACCGGAGCGTGGGGAGGAGGAGCTGGGAAAAATGATAGGGGTAAATTATGAGGAGGCAAAAAACGTGGATGGCCACGTGTCACATCCTTTGGGTGAGGTGGAGGAGCCAGCTAGTGGTGGTTCCTGGCGCGATGGGGACCAACACGAGTTTGGAGGTGACTATGAACTTCTTGGCTATGAGAACCGCGAAGCTGAATTTGGAGATAAAAGGGGTTCACCGGAGCGTGGGGAGGATGAGCTGGGAAAAATGATGAGCACGAATTACGAGGACGCAAGAGAAGTGGATGGCCATGTGCCACACCTTTTGGGTGAGGTGGAGGAGCCAGCTGGTGGTGGTTCCTGGCGCGATGGGGGCCAACACGATTTTGGAGGTGACGCTGAACCACTTGGCTATGAGAATGACAAAGGTGAATTTGGGGATAAAAGGGAACCACCGGAGCGTGGGGAGGATGAGGTGGGAAAAATGATAGGGACAAATTACGAGGACGCGAGAGAAATGGATGGCCAGAGGCCATATCTTTCAAGTGTGGTGGAGGAACCAAATGGTGGTAGTTTCTGGCCCGATAAGAGTGAGCACGAGCTTGGAGTTAGGTTTGAGTCTTTCGGCTATGAGAATCACGAAGATGAATTTGAGGATTATAGGGTTTCGCCAGAACTAACCGATTCTGGTGAGGCAGACTACGGCAGCGATGTCGGTGATGCTCACAAAGTCGGCGCAAATGTGAATCACGGTAGCCTTTTTTCAGGGGGGTCACGGGAGTCTTTCGGCTATGAGAATCACGAAGATGAATTTAGGGATTATAGGGTTCCGCCAGAACTAACCGATTCTGGTCAGGCAGACTACGGCAGCGATATCGGTGATGTTCACAAAGTCAACGCAAATGTGAATCACGGGGGTCACATAGATCCCTTTTTCGGAGGGCGCCGTGGGGGAAGTGATGTAGGCAAAGAGATCCCCAGCCCGCACCTGTTTAAGCCGGAAGAGGAGGTTTTAGAACGACCTTTCGCCGATGAAGGAGACTGGAAGGACGAAGTGACCATCTTGAATGGCGGGGAAATTTTGAAATCCAGCTCCCGGCCACAGGCGGTTTTCGATGATAAACGCATTTCGTTCCGTTTTGCCGCGAGGAGCGGTCCTGCTGAAGCCGGGGCTTTTAAGCACGCAGTCGAAAGTGTGGAAGAAGACGATGACTATTTTGACCAAACGGGGGGATTAAGTGAAGATGAGCTGTCTGCGGCAGAAAGTGTCAGTCACATGAGGGTTTTCCGAAAGCTCCCAGGGGGCAGTAACAACGGCGACTCTCCTGCCAGGAATGATGACGTTGCTAGTGACAGCGAGACCCGCATTCGAAGATGGAGAGCCGGTAGTGTACGTGTTAGACTAAGCAACTCAGGGGAGCACACGCCAAGGCCAGCCAGAACCCACCCCGGCCGTAATTTGGGCTCGTTCCGGAGGGGACGAAAACGCAAGCAGTCGCTTCCAGTCCGGTCAACAAACACGGAAACGCACAGCGGACGGTATGAAGGGCTTGGACAGGCGGCTGGAAGTCTGCCTGACGATGTTGTTGATGATAGCGAATGGAACCAAGATGGCCTCGATTCGGCCGTTGAGGCGGCTGTGCAGTTCGGCAGCAAGATCGGTGGTAAATAATGGGTCCGATTTTCCATAGCATTTGCTTAAGTGTATTTGCTAAGACCTGTCCTCTGCTACGTAGGTTCACTTTTGTGCCTGTTCAACTTTTTAATCATGCTTCCACGATCTGTTTTGCACGCTCTCTTTCTCTCTCTCTCTCTCTCTTTCGCTCTCCCCTCTCCTTCTCTCTCTCTCTCTCATCTCTCTTCTCTCTTTCTTCTTCATCTCTCTCTCTCTCCCTCATCTCTCTCTCTCCTCTATCTCGTCTCTCTCACTCTCTCTCTCATCTCTCTCTCTCTCTCTCTCTCCTCTCTCTCTCGCTCTCTCTCTCTCTCTCTGTCTCTGTCTCTTTCTGTACTGCCCTTTTCCTTTCTCTCATTCTCCCTGCTGTGGTTCTCCCTGTGCCTTTCTTTTCTTCAGGTGTATTTTTTGTCTTTTTCCACTAATGCATGTTTATTTACTTTCCATGCATGCACATCTATATGAGAGACAAATAAACCGATTACATATGGCACAATCGCGGATGAAAAATTGCAAACAACATGCCAAGAAGTACATAAAGAAAGCTTGACTAACTCTGTTATTAAATCGTGGACGATATGGGAAACATTCCCAGCCACTTTACTCTAAATAGTGTTAAACGGCATATCTTTCCTTGCTCTACTCTGTACGTGCTTTAGCAAACCAAAAAGAAAAACGGACGCTCGATTTTTACAGATAATTGATAATGCTTGGCTTTACTTAAAAAAAATCGACAGAGAGATATTCCCCGGTAATGATGGCCCATAGAACAGACGGTGGTAGCTCACAAGTAAGTTCGGAAGTTCTTGGCTCTCAGACGAATATTTAGATTCAAAACACTCTTTGGCACAAATCACTCTCCTAGACTGTAATCATAGCAAGTACTGTCGAGTGCCGTTTCTGTACAGTAATGGTCTACGTCTCCCCCCGCCTCTAGAATTTAGCAATTTTGCCAACGTGACATATCTGTCCTTGCGTGATACCTTAGCCAACTGGTGGACATTCTCTTCCCACACTTGCGTGAAAGCATTATGTGTTGGTGAGCCTAACATGTGTAAATATTATGATGATGGCGCGTGCAAAAGATATGCTTGGCTCCAAAGACTATTGCGGCTTTTTAAACTTGGGGATGTAATACATTTAGCATTTAGCATTTCATGTCTCCCTAAGCTTAGGCGGTCGCCGCGCTTATCTCACTTTTTCTGAGCAAGGAGCTGCTCGAGGAGTGGATAAAACTGTGTGCTATCTCCATCTCCAGAATGTCGTGCATGACTTGCAGGACAGCTCCTACCGCTCCAAATGAGTGATAGAAAACGAAATGGATAGATGGAAGAGTTGAGAATGACTGGATAAAGATGGAGATTGAAGAATAAAGTCCAAAAACCTGCTTGAGGTCTCCATTTATAAAGCCTGCTCAGCAGTTTTAAAAAGCCTGTGTCGTGCATGTTTACTTAATTACTGTCCTGCTGGTTGTGGTGTACACATTTGCACCCAATGAGGTGCACTGGATACGATGGTGCGTGCCCTTATTGCGTCATCTTGAGGAATATCCGTCGCTCAATGTCTTTCAGCATCTTAATTTTGTGTTTTATCAGTAGATTCTTATTGTCCGTTTGCCTTGCCAAGACAGTGACTTTGAATGCCCCAATGATGTCTCAATACATGTTTGACTTGTTTGTACACTGAATGGAACTGGAACACTGCTTGAAAATTGACACGGAAAGGAACACCCATATACTACCTGCATTAATCCAGCGCTTAGCCGGGATAGGGAGGCACATTTCGCAACGAGACATTCAGAAATCCCAACAACGATACGAAGAGCATAGTTCTGAATCTTCAGCAAGAGTCGCCAGCCAACATGGTGGCCTCAGAAATGTCTATGAAGACACGAGTGCCTCGCGACCAAATAATGGAAATTTGTCACACGACCCACTAACCACTGATCCTAATCAGGGAGACACAACCATAACTTGTGTTGCTCGGAAATGCAGAACGCAAGGAAATTACGTGGACCTTACTTAGCCGTGCGCTTTGATAAGGTAAAACTATACGGGAAATTCTCTGTTTATTTAACGAAAAAACCAGCCTCCATAGCAAAGTACTTGCGCATGCTTTGGGACATTCCCAGCACCATATTTTTCATCACAGCCGGTGGGATACGAGTCTGTCTTTTTGGACGTTGAATTCTCCTGCCAGCTTGTCGACGCTGGAGGCTGGTGTGACATCTATAACTTTTTTCCGGACGACAGACCACACATTTCCATCAATTTAAGGTTTGGAGTTTTGTCAAACCCTCTTTTCGACACTGCTGGCGTAAGGGGCTTGTGTGCAATTTCCATCTATTTTTTGTTGCAGAATGAGGGGATCTGGAGAATAAGGGTCTTGCGTGGGACGGGTCGCTTCTCGAGCCGTGATATTCACAATATCGTCAAGATTATTTGGTGCTGGCACACGGTAGCAGCGCAATGCCATTTTGCCGATCCAAATAGCACGAGATGGGACTCGTCTAGCTACAACACCTGTTTCCAGTCTCCATTGGTACTCCTTTGGCTCTCATCTTAACTTGAAGTGCAGCACGATCTGTACTTTTTAAGTTCCAAGTACTGTTCTTAGTCTATTGTAATCATTCATCTATCATGAGCTATCAGCAAGTCATATAATTATATAGCTAGTTCTACTGTTAACTATAGATATATTTATCACTCATTGTTGACAAATACCAACTACTAATAAACAATTATGCTGGATTTTACAAATTTAGGTTAAAAATGTCTAGGTCCAATTTTTATTCAATTTTTTGCTGTCAGAAACTTTTGGCGAAGTTGTAGGGTTTCTAGTGTTTAGGCTGTAATTTAAATCTGAAAATATTTTTGGAAGAAATTTGTAGTAATAAGGAACCAGACCATGCCTCCTATTAGCATTTCACCATTATTTTTGACAGCATTTTACGCTTCAACAAGTTCTAGACAGTCGGATGTCATGGAGACCGCCTCAAATGACCGCCTTTTTCCACCTGACGTTTGAATGGCTCTCTGAACAGCAGGATAATAACCTCGTTATTCTTCTCCTTTAATTATAGTGCTAAGCCAAACTGACGGCAGGCTTTTTCCAGAAGTCTGTACTCATCCCACGAGGTGGAGTCGCTACCACTCTATCACGAAAGTGGCTGTACCCACAGCGCATTTTTTGTGTGACCACGCGAAAAGCATTCTAACCTTTATGAAAAGTCATCCGAACCGAGCAGCCCAGTGACAGCTGCCGGCGTTGGCACCCCGCCAAGTTAAACCGAGTCATCCGAACCGAGTCATCCGAACCGAGCAGCCCAGTGACAGCTGCCGGCGTTGGCACCCCGCCAAGTTAAACCGAGTCATCCGAACCGAGTCATCCGAACCGAGCAGCCCAGTGACAGCTGCCGGCGTTGGCACCCCGCCAAGTTAAACCGAGTCATCCGAACCGGGTCATCCGAACCGAGCAGCCCAGTGACAGCTGCCGTCGTTGGCACCCCGCCAAGTTAAACCGAGTCATCCGAACCGAGTCATCCGAACCGAGCGGCCCAGTGACAGCTGCCGGCGTTGGCACCCCGCCAAGTTAAACCGATGCCGGGTATTTGTTATGGTGGCTTACGGCATTTATATTGTATTTAGGTCACCACACCTCAGCTCGCGTACAAACGAGAGGTGAAGTAAAACAAAAATGGTATGTTTAAACAACTCCTTTACACCAATCAAGTTATGGAGAAGGGAAGGTGCTTAAAAAGCGTGTAATTAGACGCCGTGTAATACGTGGTCATTTCACTTAAACGGCCATTTACAAAAAAGTGGCTTCTGTCTAAAAGGTGAACCGGCCTAGGCTGTGTACCCGAAGCCCCTTCTAGATTTTGCCGGCAGGTGAAAGTGAATGAACTAAGTTTTCCAATACATGAACGTTGCAGAAAAAAATACGTCAGTCGCATATTTTTACGAACATCTGTCAGAAACATCGAATGAGAGGCACAATTTTTTTAGAAAGGACAATGACGTAGGAATGGCGCCATCAATAAAACGGCGATATTTACTCGCGTCGCCTTTTTAAGGTGACCGCAAAACTGATCCGTGACAGAGCTTGAGACACGACCAACAACTAGGCACGATAACACAGCTCCGAATACATGCGGTTTGAGCTCCGAATGCGTGCGGTTTGAGCTCCGAATACGTGCGGTTTGGGCTCCGAATGCATGCGGTTTGAGCTCCGAATACATGCGGATCGGGACTGATCACGAGCCTGTTGAGATGGCTGGGCTGTTTTGAGATGAGTGCTCACCTTTCGTGGGCGACACACCTCGTCGGTAACACAGAGTGTCTTCGATTGCCCCTGTTCATGCACACATCCCACACCACTGCAAATCACGACGCAATTGCGCTGGGTCATTCCATACAACTGGTTATTTTCGGTGGAATGGCGCAGTGGTTAACGATGCGGCTCCCGGCTGGACCTGCGGCCTTTGGATACTGATGCGGTTTGGATACTGGTGCTCCACAAAATATCACGCAACCATAATCGTCGGTATCCATAAAAGCGTGACTCTTGGCGGATGAAAGAAGTGTTGGACGTTCAGGTCAGATGAGAAGTTTGGAGCCGCGTCGGAGGATCACGTCAGATGTCAGGGGTTTCCTCCGACAGGTGCGTCTTTTCATACACTGGACCAGGTTCTGGAGAAGGGTCCCACCACACTGTACTGCACTACACTTCGCGGAATCCGCGTCCTTTATAATAGCCCAGGTCATACGCGAGTTCTAGTCCCAGATTTCTCCCAAGCTCTTGCTACCGCGTATGACTGTACAGCCTCTGGCAACAGTCGCGTGCACCGCTCAGTCGACCGCGGCGCCGCGCTCGCGGTGCCGGTGTCAGCCACTGTGCCCACCGGTGCTGCTGTTTTGGTCGACAGTTGAGGGTTCTCGGCGCTGGGAGGAGCGTGTGTGGAGCCGTTTGTGTACGTGCGGGTTTTGAGCGACGCGTTCTGGCCGTTATTGTGGAGACGCGTTTACGTGACCATTCTAGAGGAAATGTGGAGCATACAGCAGGTAAGCGCGGTGCCCAGACACTTGTCTGCAGCTGACCACAATCTGCGTCGTCTCCGTTGTTTATCACGTTTGTATTTTCCATCCGCAGAGGCTGTGAGCTGTTTTGTTCTTCAACTTCAATGCACGTTAACAATCCGTTCGCTTCACTGCCTACCTCGTTAGGTTAAAGGACGGGAAACCGTAATCTAGTGCAAGTCACTCGTTTTGTGTACGTTGGGGAATGTATCAGACATAAACTGAACCTGTTTGCCACAACTAAGTATGCATGCCATCCTTGAAAAGCAGCCAGAAGATGACGCGTACGCTCTGCTCCATACACCTATGGTACTGCGCTGAGTATCATTACGTTCTTGAAGTCTAGTACTTTGCTGAATCCACATAAAAGCTGTGGATCTCTCATGCCTCCAATCTCCATCTCTTCAATCACCTGCGCACAAGCCCCTTCTTTGCTGCCCTTTTCTTGCCGTGGCTTACGACTGCAGCACGGTTAGTAAACAACCCTGCCCAGATTTACCGTCTTCCATGTGCAATTCCATGCAAGCAGCTCCGGTAGTGGAATGAGCAGAGGCGCCCGCCACGTATGCGTGGAGCAAAGTTGGTGCAGTTTACACTACAAAAGGGCCATATTCATATCATGACACCCGGGGCGAGGGGGGGGGGGGGGGGGTCGGGCGTGCCCCTCCGCCTGTAGTCCAATTTATGGCACGCATTGATATGGTTGTCGTTGAATGCTGACAATAAATATTTCCACGCAGACACGCACGAGTTTGAAAGCGTAGAACACAAGGTGCTGTTTTATGTCACGCAAAAAATTTCGCACGTCTGCGGCTCGCCAAACTCGATCTTCAGGGGAAATTTTTAAAACACGGTCCCTACAAAAAATCCTATATGTACCCCTGACTACAGCGCCAGCGACATGAACGCGTGCCTGGCCGCCAGCTCCGCGTTTAGCTTTCCGGATTTACAATGCTTTGATTTCCTGCCCAGATGGGTCTCCATGCCCTATTTGGGCGTCGCCGGCCACCAAGCATCGATAAAGCACTCGTACCAGGCTCCCAGGAGCTCAATTATCCAGCATTATGCACACGTGACGAACTACGTTTGCATCAAATTAGGCTCGAGACCCGGAACTCTGACCAGAAAACTGCCACGATGGTTTCATATTGCGTCGTCTTGGGCGCCAAGCACTCAAAAGCGCTGCAGCGGGCTACGTTTCTGGTGGCATCTTATGGCCACATGCTGCAAGGTCTGCATTTTGCCCGGTCATTGCTAACAAAACATCACATGGGCCAACTGTCGCTCGGAGAAAACGGAGAACCAAGCAATCAAACACACGCGTCGGTGAAAACAGACAAGACAACCTCACGCGCCCCTCACGCGCTCAGCGTGCGTCTGCAGAGGGCCACTTCAGGTCCGGCGCCAGTGCGCGCGGCTTTGTGTCATGGTGTGTGTGCGCCCTCGGCTTTACGTGCGACTCTGTGGCAGAGTGTGCACGCGTCCTCCGCTTCAGTTTGACCCAGGAAGCGCATGTCCCAGCTCGTCCGTCCGATGGCTGGAATCGGCGAAAACGTCCGCTGGGTTTCACCACCCGTCAATAAAAACAGACGGTTGAGAAATGGAGAGTGCCGTAATGGTTTCGCTCGCGCCTGGGAGTTTCAGGCTGGCAACGAAACGTGCCGCCAATGTCAGCTGGGCGGCCGACCGTGCCGGGCTTCGGCGGCTTAATAGACGAACACATTATCGCTTGATTAAGCCGTCGTCGCTTTTGTGCTGGAAACCTAGGACCGCGCGAGTTTTCACAGAGAGTCTTTAACCAATGCTGCAGGGCTCCTGCACGACGATTGTGCTAGCACAAAGTGTACGTAATACTAAAATATTATTGACTATGTCATACATACTGCATGTTTTGATAAGAAGGTTGGAATATTTACGCATTTTCCGGGCGTTGATAAAGCAGCCTTGCGAATACAATCCGATCATTGGTTTGTTGACAGAGCGGAAAGCAACGATATCAGGTTTCATCGGTTTCTCGAAGGCCATGCGATAGGCTGCATTTACAGGCCAAATATTTAAGTAGAGAATTAGTGCCACTGAACACGACAAAATTATTATCATCAATTTACTGACCAATTGACGAGTTCTTTGCGGAATATGCATACTGTTGTGGCGTACAGTCTGGTCCGCATTTCCGACCAGCAACAGTTTGAGGCTTGCCCCATCCTGGGCAGAACCGGACCATACAAATTTGGACAGGTCTTGCGTCCGCGCGAGTTATTTTTCATCAGAATCTAATGATAGCTCATTCTTGTATTAATGCCTGCACTTGCGCGACCGGCGATCTTCTTGCACATCAGACGAAAAACAAACCAGCTGATAATTACTGCTAACAAATGCGTCCCCTCTTCAAACGGTAATAAAATTTGTCACCATAAAACCGCTTATATCCTTGAAGTGTCACTGGGATCTTATCTATGACAAGTCTGCAGTATTTAATCAATCATCGAACAAATTTAACCACACGTTTGCACCTTACGCAGTGCTAAGGCGATTGTGGTCTGTGCTAACGTACCTCTCCTCTCCCTCCCCTGCATTCGTGGCCGTCGAGGCCGAGCGAAGAGTTGGGAGATCGCAGCACCCCAACTGCGAATGAATTAACATCCGCAGTCCAGAGTCCACGCGGTTCTGTTAAATGGTGCTCTCTCGGGGCGGCATATGCTATCTTATTTGTCCGGCTTTTTCATCGTGCTCTTGTCATCTTCGGTGCATCTTCGGTGTCAAACGGTGCATATCCTCTCAGGGGCGCGCGTAATTTCTTGCGATGCCCGAGCGATTTTCGTAACGGCACAATGTTTGGTAAGACATCTACCAGTGCAAATCAGACGATATATAAACGTATTAGTGGTCGTAATTACATTTTCCTCTTCTTATTATGACATCTGCAAGTAACAGTACAGCGATTGAAAACGGACGGGCAAAACGTGTCGGGTGTTTGTTTTATCCGGTAATTCAAACTTTTCACTGAAAAGGAGAGCTGGCACGCGTGGAAGCAGTCCGATGTGACAAGACAGCAACATCACTGAAGAGCTATCAGTTGTTTTGAAAGTTTTAAACCTTACGCACTTACGTCCGTAAGTCTGGAGCCGAAGCGTTTCGGTAGTGACTCCGATATTTTGGGGATGGCAAGCAATTTTTTAAAGAAATGAACTCCATTCAAATAGATTCCTTGTTAGAGCGTTGCCATAATGCATATCACGCATCAAAGTTACATAACTTATTTGCGTACAGTACTGTTCGTACTGTTCGTACTGTTCGTAACGCGTACTGTTCTATGAGGGGGCTTAAAGAAACTTCGCATTCATTGGACTTGTTCACAGCCTTAGCATTTTTCAAGCCAATAAACGATGCTGCGAGCAAACCCAACACTGCAGTATATCAAACTCACTTATTTTCGTGTAGTTCAAGATGATCATGCGGCTCATTTATCTTTTATCGTTTGACACTTATTGCACGCCCTTCAGTGCGTCCAATTTTAGTGACTGATGTTCTCCACTTAGCCAGTTTCTGAGCACAATTGTGTCACCGTCATCACAAGACGCAAGACTGTCAAAACCTGTTATCTAATACTGCCAGCTTATCTCCTTTATTGCCGACATTTTTTCCGCTTTTAAACCACCGTCTCCAGGCCTTCAACAAGTAAGCCTAAGTAATTGCAAAAAACTCCTAAAAAACATGACCTCTTCCTGTGGCGCCAAAACCGAGATTCAAGGACACTCATTTTCCCTGGCTGGAAACAGACACACACAGCAAGCAACGCACGCGTGCTTCCAACCGTCCGCCGACAACAAGAGAACAAGACCAAAACAGCATGTGAATCAAATGTCTGAGTCCGCAGGCGAGGAGCGAGAAAACCGACTACCGCCCCCGCCACCGCGCTGACCCAGATACCTTGTTTGTGTCCGCGAACTAGCCGGCGGCGGCCGCTGGACCATGACCTCTGACCTCTCCGTCAGTCCCACTGCCACGGTCTATTTCGAGCTCGAGGGCAGATGATTTACGGCGTAAACGCTCCCCACTCCTTGCACTCAGCAGTGACGATGCGGCCTCGGAGAGGATGTACTCGCCTTGCCTTGTAGAGATGGTCAGGCAGACTCTCCTGCCCATGCGTGACTTGCGAGTAGAAATGGATGCGCGTCGCATGGGATTGAACGCGCTGCGGGATGCAGGGGCATCCATCAATAACGTCTGGGGCATCCATCAATAACAGCTGCAGGAAATCGGGGCCCGCTTGCTTTGGCTGCCTGATTACATCGTTGGCACCTTCACTGACAGATGAAAGATGATTAGCTAGGGCGGACCAGCATAGGGACACAGGCTGCTGCTAGGGACATGACTTCGTCTTTTTCTAACAAATTGCACCCATTGTTCAGCGGCTGGTGTATCTCGGTCCACCCTGGGACCACCCTGCCTTTTAGGCTTGCGTACCATTCAGAGTTCTGGAATGCAAACAGACAAAAGATCCGTTCTTGTTAAAGCAATTTTCGCGGACAATGCGTTTTGTCTAATCTTATTCACTCATTTTGGCAAAACTTCGAAGTGGCAACGGTCCATTTGCATGTCATATCCAGGTCCTTGACTGGGGTATTCATGTGTCATACTTCACTGAGTTCCCGCAGTCATGACAACAATGGACATGACATGCTAATTTGTTTCAGTACGTATGTCAGATGCAGCATTCAACATAATTTCCGAATGAAAAGAGACGTGGCGCCTTACCTCTGGTTTCATACAAAAACAACGCCGAGAGCAACGTGGCTATGAGCAAAAGAAACTGGCGCTTTACTTCTGGTTTCATACAAAAGCAACGCTCAGAGCAGCGTGACTAACGATGAGCAAAGAAACGTCTCCCGGGTACCGCGCGGAACGTGGTGAACGCGGCACTCGTCTGTCTATATTCCCTGCAACTTCTCAATGTGGTTAACACGATACGGCTGACAGTTTGTAAGAGCTATGGTCTTAGAAAAATACAACTCTTTCAAACACAGTGCTTGCGTTGCCATTCGGCAGCTTCGACAAACATCTCGAACTGCGAAAGAAAACATTCCTATCGCCCGTCCAAGCCACGCCATTCCGTAGACACATCGTCTCAGCCCTCACCAACACCAACAGCACCGAAGGCACCAACAGTACCACAACAACACCCACGAAACTCAGCACGCGGCTGAACAACAACCCCGCCGTCATACAGAAGCGCAAGAAAACACCTCACAGAGCCGTCCTGTGCGCCGCCGCCGCCTCGTATCATCACATTTCGTATGCGGGTCGGTCTCTCAGGGTGCCGCGGCCGCGCCGGCGAACAATGCCTGTCAGCTGTTGCAGGTCCCGCCTGGCGTGGTCAGGAGGCGGTCCTGTTGCCACACGCACCAGGGGGCGGGCATTGTCTGCGCCGGGGGCGCGGCTTACGTCAGCCCGTCTCGGACGGGCGGCGTGATTATCAATCTGAGCACGCCGGGCTATCTCGGATCACGTGTCGCCGCCGGCAGCGCGTAGATCTCACGATCGCATGCGAGGCTTCTCCAGTTCGTGCGAGGCTTCTCTGGTTCGTGCGAGGCTTCTCCGGTTCGTGCGAGGCTTCTCCGGTTCGTGCGAGGCTTCTCGGTTCGTGCGAGGCTTCTCCGGTTCGTGCGAGCTTCTCCGGTTCGTGCGAGGCTTCTCCGGTTCGTGCGAGGCTTCTCCGGTTCGTGCGAGGCTTCTCCGGTTCGTGCGAGGCTTTCCGGTTCGTGCGAGGCTTCTCCGGTTCGGGCGAGGCTTCTCCGGTTCGTGCGAGGCTTCTCCGGTTCGTGCGAGGCTTCTCCGGTTCGTGCGAGGCTTCTCCGGTTCGTGCGAGGCTTCTCCGGTTCGTGCGAGGCTTCTCCGGTTCGTGCGCTTAGCGGTGCGCAGAGCAAAGTCAGTCGGCTTGTAACGATATAATGAATTGGAAGGTTGTTAGGAAAGGCTTCTTGCGCATGTTCTTTGACGCGAATCCCTTTTATGTGATGATCATTTAATTTCATCATTCATGATCATGAAATTATCTTGAAGTAAAGCATCATCGTCCCTTTCCTGTGTTCTTTTCTGGCAAGTTTCGTTGAGATAGCGTTCATGGGTACTTGCGTTGCAACTTTTGCGCTACATTTCTGGATTTCATTTATTCTGGGCCCTGACTAGGTACCCACGCGAGCATGATGCCTTCATTTAATAAGACCTGTTCTTCTCCACAGACCAAGACCATGAAAGGAGATCAAACAGCAGATGAACAGCAGATGACACACTGATAGATAGCCGTCTACAGAAGGAGAGGCCAGCTTTCCGTGTATTCAGGAAAGGCAATCACAAACACAATCATGGCAGCCGTTTTCCCAAGAACCAGAATGCATTCACGACATCCTGTGGCTTTTCAAGGCATTTACAGCCATCTGTTCACGGAAGAAACAATTCCAAGGGTTTGCACCTACCTAAAACTACTTTGAAGTGAAGCACGTTTAAGGCCCGACATACTCTTTGATTCATGTACTTTTTCACATGTAATTTTCCTTTACGCTGCATAGTTTGCAAAGTACTAAGTTTCGCACGGTCCTGCGGGAAACCAGTATCCGCTGGACGTACTTGTTGTGGAAGTCTAGTCCTTCGGACATTTATCGGGATGACAACACTTGGCTTTGGTGGCGAATTGTCCGATGATTCTTCGGCATATCAAATAAGAGAGTTTATCACGAACTGCATACGGAGAAATGGTGACTTAATTCGCCCGCTGCCCTATAGACCTTCAGTCTGATGTTTCGATGACGATGTAGCGATATGCTATAGAGTTACTAGTCGGGCAAACGAAGCTGTTCTGAAGCATGGTTTCAACGCACTTGTCGCTGGTCTAAATCATGCTATATTATGGGAGCTGACGCTGTTCCATCGCAGAGGCAGGGTTTTATACAAAACTAGTAGCCATACATCGCTCCCATGGTACATATATGTACCATATGGAGGCGCAGGTATGAACAGCATGACGTGCATGCGTGACCTTGGTGTCTTGCTAGCAATCGAAAGTTTCTTTTGGAGCTTGTTTTGACGCTATAATATTTAAGCAAGCAGGAAATCAGGTTTTGTAAGGAAGTCAACCAAGGCTAGTGAAAGTAACAAATCACAATGCGGTTATTGCAGGGCGCTCAGCTTGGCCACATTTTTTACAAAGATTATATCGATCTCTAGTACTGATGTGGCTAGGCTGATCCAGCCGTAAAAAATTGAGATTTGAACAAATCAAAAACCCATTTTTCAATATGGACGCTGCTGGATGGCGGCAGCCTCGCTGGAAAACCATTGCGGTTACTCGTCCAAAGTAACGCCCGTTGCGGTTCTTAAGACGAGAATATCCGTCAGCCGGCGCAAGCCCGACAGCTCTTCTTCTCGTCTTGCCCTTGGCTACCTCCCCCCTGCCCCACACTCTCCGGGTGGCTGCATACGAGTGCTTTATTTTAAGCGCCTGCCCGTGAGAAATAGCACGGTGTGGCCTGTTCCAGAGATCCCCAGGACTATGTAATGAACTTCTGGACCAGATGTATGACGTAAGCACCTGGTGCTTTAATGCTCTAGGTTTAAGAAACATTTAATTAGATGCGCTCTGCACTGAAAGCATGGCTTTGATTCGCAAAATCAGTCAAGCTACTTTTTAGGGATTTTCCAAGCATTGCTGCCTTCGTCTACAAACCTTCAGTCCACTTTGTCTTATTTCTTTTTATCGAACGCAGTAAATGTCTGATCTATTTGAAAGCCATTGCGTATAAAGCATTTGTCACGTGACATGTGACATACCATTACCCATTCTCAGATAATGCCAGAAACTGAAAAAACCGAGGACATTGTTGACGAACCAAAACCTGATTTCCGGGCACAGAATCCTTATCTCGCATGATACGGCTGACCAAGGCTAGAGAAATGCTCCCTGATACCTTCTTTGATATCTCCTTATTAACATATGGCAGCTTGCATAGCTTATGCTCTCACAAGATGCGGCTGTTAACAGCAGGACACCAACCCATAGGGACCTTCAGCTGTAATTTGTTCCTTTTTAACGACTCTCCTTCTTTCGCTACCTGCCAGTCATCGTAATCACGTCTCCGTCTTTTCTAAATTTAAACGAACATGAAATGAAATGCAAATATACTTAGAATTGGTTTTTTGTATTGTGTTTGTTCATTGGTCGTACCACGCGCGCCTGCGTCCGTTCCGCATGGTTTTGCAGCCGCAATCTCGATGAAAAACCTCCATTGCAGCGACACGTTCCCGAGAGCCGCTTGCTCACTGTCGAGGTTCTCGCTTACCGCAGAGATGGTTCTGCGAAAACAACACATACATGTACCCAAGCCCATTTGCACGAGCAGAAGTGTACCAGGATATGTTGTGGATGCGTCTTTAGGATTGGAAGTGTGGGGAGCCATAATTTTTGTTGTGAAGCTCACCTCATCGAATTACATCGTACGCACAATAACTTTTAGCGTGGAAAAGAGGCGTTTAACCCCTTTAGAAAAATCCCTGTAAACACCCATGCTTGGAAGTGGATGCCCGGTGGTTCCAGCACCAAAGATGAGCCGTGGGAAGGGTCAAGGCATCGGCCGTCCCGAAAAAAAAGATAATGAAACACCCCTGGTAACGGACCAACACCGTGGCGCACAGGAGCGAGCTAAAGGGAAATTACCAGCTGACTCCGCACAGGTACGGCGAGGCTGAGCCGGGTCAGGGTCAGGGGCGATGGGAGGCGGGATGGGGGTAGCGAAGTGCTCACGAGGCTGCGCGTGGGGAACGGGGGACATGGGAGGACGCGGATGGGATAGTAGACATCGGGGGATGCAAAGGGCTCGATGTGGAGCTTTTCGCTGCCTTCTCGAATTGTCCAAATTTTTTACCATTTGTCTATCAGTGTTTACACGAGTGCTGCAACTAGTCCTCAAAACAATAATCTCACCATTGCTCTTATAACTGAGCATACCATTGGTCCTCTACCAGCGCTCTTCTAGTCCCCACCTGCAATCGTGGCGTCTTTCACCGTCCTCCGCCCGCCCTTCCAATCCCCCACTGCGACCTCACCTGCTCCTGTGGTGTGGGATCCTTTTCAGACCCTCGTCTGATGTGGGATCCTCTTCAAACCCTCGTCTAATGTCAGATCTTCTTCAGAACCTCGTCTGATGTCAGATCTTCTTCACATCCTCGTCTGATGTCAGATCTTCTTCACATCCTCGTCTGATGTCAGATCCTCTTCACATCCCCGTCTGATGTCAGATCCTCTTTATATCCTTGTCTGATGTCAGATCCTCTTTAAACCCTTGTCTGATGTCGGATTGTCTTCAAATCCTCGTCTGATGTCGGATCGGCTTCCGATCCCCGTCGACGCGAGTCCTTCCCTGGCCTCAGATCCATCTCAGGTGCCCCAGGGCTGTCAAATCTTCCTTCTCGAATCCTCCATTCGGCAGCAATGTCAAGTTCAGCTGACTCCGCGCCTCTAAGCCATCCGCAATCTTCGGAGACGCCACCGCAGCTCCCATGATCCGGCCGGCCGCCAGTCTCCAGCTCTTCAGCGGTTTGAGGCGCAGCACGCCTGTCACTAAGTCATGGCTTTCCTGACCACAAGCGACATGCATCCCGCGAACGCCTATGGAAATTCCCTCGCGTTAGTAGTCTCACAGACGTGCTAGTAAGAAAGCACGCGCTCGCCTATCTGCATTAGTAAACGGCGTTACCCGACGTTTATTGAATGGCGACAGACTCTAGTTGAGAAATAACTTTAGGTTCCGAAATAGCTCCACGATGTTGTAAACGGGCCGCCCGCTGAGGCGCATGAACACAAACAAGTAAAAACAAGTTGTAGCTGTTCTTAAGATCCTGTTCTCCCCACATCTTGCCTTGGAAAGCTAGATGAACTGCCACTTTGGCATGCCGCTTCGCAATTATTGTGACGATCATGTGCGAGTTAGCCGGGTTTTGCAGCCACCGACGACAGAATTCTGGAATTCGGTGGAACTCCATTCACATCTGGTGCTGTGTTGTCAGGGTCGTGAGATGACGGTTGTGCAAGATCACGGCTCATATACGAATACAATCACGTGCTTCCGGTTCCCCACAGCTATTGTTTTTCATCCGGCAGTTGGCAGGCACAGCACCGTTGCTAAAGACAGAGAGAAATCGCTAGACTGCCGCGTTGCAAGTTGGAGAGGTTTCCGTGACTGGATATTGAGTGTTATGTTTGAAGTGATGGCTTTCGTGACGTCATTAGACGGGCGAGGATTCGTTCGAGGTGACGGGGGATTTCTGCTTGTTTGTGGCTCGTGAAGATTACAGGGCATAAGCATGCCTCGCTGGGGATTGGTGAGGGACTTTTAGCTCACAGCCATGAACATAACGTCAGTTTAGATCATTTTACCAGATATATCCTCATAAGCCAGATTGAAAGCCCAAAGGATGGCTGCAGATTGCATCTGGATGCAACGGCAGTGTTATCGTTTACCTCAAGCTGGCGAGTAAGAATTCATCCGGTTTATTTAGCACGTGACTAGTGAGTCAACCACACTTGATGACAGTTTGGCAGCTGAGTCATACAGTACTTAAGCCGAGCATGCGCACTACTCACACCATCCTTTGAGTCAAACCAAAGCTATAGTCACCCGCGTGCTGGCAGCTGGGATTCCAGGCGTCTGAGTCTCTTACGTCTAATTGGAAGCCTAAACAAAATGTTGGTTGCAGGAACTCTCTGTGGTCTATAACACCAAGTAATCCATGCGCTGCAATGCGCTGTAGATTTCTTCATATTAGAAAGAGTGTCTGTGCTGCAGGGATGAACACCCTCCCCTCCGCAAGGACCCTATCGCGTACTTTCTGAGCCGGCTTTCCCGGACTGGCCGGATCACGTGGGGCTGGGTCACGTGGCAAGATTATGTCTTACGGACAGCCAATCAGCAGCGATGCAGGGGTGGCAAAAGCTCTGGAGTCAGGATATGGGTGGGGCTGCTGGTGCCAGGGCGCGCCCGCACAGGATAAAACCAAAAGGAGCATTCCTAAACGGCGAGTGCTTAAAAAATGTGATTAATCCTTCAATGGTGGAGTTAACCTGGCAAACAAGGGCGAGACAGAGCTATCTTGGCATAGACGAATCTCTGAACGTGCTGTTTGCCGAGGCTATTTGGGCGCACCGTAGGACAGCAACAAAAGACGCCTCCAGCCAGGTGAGGCTATCCAGCTGCAGGCCCAGTCCGCACAATAGGACCAATAGATAGCAGGTGTTCGGGCACTGTCCGCACCTTGGCTGAAAGATTTAGTTTGGCTTTGAAATCGACACCGCGACCACGGGCTTGCCTTGATACAGGCATGGCTTGCTGCAATAGAAGTTTGGTCCTCAAAAAAGCGCCCTGTCTTCAAAATAATATCAGGCGTTACAGGAACTCCGTGCACAGCCATTTGCTCATTATTCAGATCACCATGGATCTTTACACACAAGTTCGGTGTAAACCAATCTATCACATGCTAATTCGAGCACTGTGATTCACCATAGTCTGGCTTCAAACATCTCATTTATTTTCTGAAAGTTTTCGCGACTTCGGCTGGGAGCAGTGCGCACACCACCCCAGCAGCGACCCAGGCTGAAGCCAGCAGGAGCGTGACACGGCCACGGTGATCTTTGATGCGTCTGGCGTGGCGACGGACTAACGTTAGCAATATGTTTTAGGGATGAGTAGGCTTCTGGTAGCGCTGATTAGATCTCCGTCCTCGAAATGCAATGCGTCGAGCGCCTCGGGTATCACTGTATCCTGTCCGGCAAGTATCCATGGTGTCACAGATTCGGTGCTCGATTGTCACCTTTACGGCCGGAGACGCGGCAAGGGTTTCTGGAGGGAGGAGCACAGAGCTCGATGACCACGCGTCACGCCTATTTTAACCTCCTCATCGGGAGCCACCTGGTGAAACACGAAAAATCCGGGCCTATGGAAAGGAAGAAGGTGTGGTCCCTCCCTTGGCTGCTCCCCCTTTCGCGCCTGATGCAGAAGTGGGTACACTCTGTCATGTATGTCAGCGCTGTTAAGAAAACAAACCTCCCGTATATCATCTGGGTCTAAGGTATACGAATCGTACTTCATTTATTTCAATTCCGCAACATTTCCATTTTTCAAAGTTTCGTTCACTTTCGCGCTTAACCCACCATTAATTCAATAATCTTCATGGGCGGCCTTCGCAGCGGCTGCTACTGGCGCCGCCAGCCGACATCGCCCTGTGCTATTTGACACCCTCAGCCGACACACCCAGTGCTATTCGACACCTCAGCCGACACCGCCCTGTGCTATTTGACACCCTCAGCCGACACCACCCAGTGCTATTCGACACCTCAGCCGACACCGCCCTGTGCTATTTGACAACCTCAACCGACACCGCGCCCAGTGCTATTTGACACCCTCAACCGACACCGCCCTGTGCTATTTGACACCCTCAGCCACACTGCCAGCTATTTGTCAGCCGACACTGCCCAGTGCTATTTGACACCCTCACCGACACCGCCCTGTGCTATTTGACACCCTCAGCCGACACTGCCCAGTGCTATTGACACCCTCAGCCGACACTGCCCAGTGCTATTTGACACCCTCAGCCGACACCGCCCTGTGCTATTTGACACCCTCAGCCGACACTGCCCAGTGCTATTCGACACCCTCAGCCGACACCGCCCTGTGCTATTTGACACCCTCAACCGACACCGCCCTGTGCTATTTGACACCCTCAGCCGACACCGCCCTGTGCTATTTGACACCCTCAACCGGCATCGCCCAGTGCTATTTGACACCCTCAACCGACACCGCCCTGTGCTATTTGACACCCTCAGCCAACACCGCCCAGTGCTATTTGACACCCTTAGTCGACGCTGCCCGGTGCCATTTGACACCTTCAGCCGCCACCGCCCGGCGCTGCTTGACACCCTCAGCCAACATCGCTCGGCATTACTCGATACCTTCGGCCGACACCGTCCGGCCCGGCCCCGCCCCGGAGCGGTCACTAGGCGACCTTGCGTCAGTCCCGGCTGCGGGGCCGGCCTGTCGCAACACCACAACACCGCCGAGCAGACGGGGAGCGCGGTTGCACACACCGCCGCCGTCCACCGTATCGTTAATGTGCTGCTTCGCATGCGAACACCGAGACCTGACTAGTGCCGCCCTGGCGGGGGGGGGGGGGGGAGGGGGGAGCCGTACCAGGAAAGTCTCTTGTCCTCGCCGACTGGTTTTGGATGCCGTCGGACCCGGAAACAGTACAAGAGGCGGCGGCGGGCGGCGGCCTCGTGCTACGGCGCGCCTGCTGCGCACTTCTTACGCGTGTGTCGCGCTCGGCATCCGCCTCCGTGTCCAGTGGACGCGTCTCCACTCCTCTTCAGTGGAATCTGCCGCGATCCCCCGCGCAGTCTTCGTATAGTTGATCCACGGAAGACACCAAATGATTCTATTTTTGGTGGCCTGTGATTCAAATAAAACACGCGGTTATTTGGTATTCTAACAGATCGCTTTAACAAAATGCTCCAAGTCCCCGAACCCGTGGAATATATAGCAGTATGGCATTGGTCAAGGTGACATAGTGCATAAATTTAGGGAAAAAGTCACACGAGGTGTATCTAGTTTTTT
>NW_023596805.1:4064676-4108767 GCF_011947565.3 Pollicipes pollicipes | reverse complement strand
GCACAACGGACCACATGACTGTTAACCATGGCCGTCTAGGCACATACTAAGCAACGACAACGGTCGAAAACTTCCTACACATCGCATAATTACGTATCAGCATAGCCAATGCGATACTTGTAGCACAGCTGATCGTAGGACTCATAGTCTCGGCAGTCTAAGCACAAAACAGGCAAAGCAACTGTCACAAATCTTCCTGAACATCGTGCTACTCACGTTGAATCTGCACAGCCAATGCGTTAATGGCAACACAGCGGATCACATGACTAACAATATCGGTACCTGTCCTAGGTGCCCATTTAACAACGTACACGTTCACAACACTTCCTACACATCGCACTTATCACGTTAAATCAGCACAGCCAATGCGATACCCGCGACACAGTGGATTATATCGGATCAGAGCGGATGAGCGGATCATCAGTCTCGGCAGGCGTCACATACAAACTGTGCCTACCAGGTTGCTGCGTCGGTATACGGCAAGCACGCCCATTTTTTGCATGTGGTTCACTGGATCCACGATTCACGGCTGAGCCTATACTGCATCCCACAGTACGACACGACGCTTTATCGTCAGCCTTTGGTAAGTCCTTTGCACCTGCCAGCTTTCTCCTCTTACCTTTCGTGTTAGCGGTGTTGCTCTTGGCATCGAACAGTCGCTTTGGCACACGCTCGTGTCTGGCTTGCGACTTTCGGGTCTTCTTCTCCTCTTCTTCTTTTTTTGCAGCTCTGGTGTACTCGTAGCTATCATGGTCTTTCTTTTTTCCGCCCTCGACGACTCGACTCCACTTTGGTCCCGCCTCAAAAGATTCAGGACCAGGGGGTCCCTGCCTTAAAAGATGGAGGACTAGGAATGCAAGGATACGGTTATGGAACAGAGGCATAGGCATTGGATAACATGACCTCACTGGAGGATTCTTTGGGATACAAAATTATCCAGTAAAAAAGCTATATTTTGACGGAATTACAACATAAGTAGCAAACAGGAAAGGTGAAAATGAAAGGAAATTTGTAATCACGATAATATAGGACAGTTCACTACTGAACATGTTTTCTTAAGGATCGTATTGGGCGATGTTGGGTCTGTTTTAATGTCACTTTGTCATTGCTGCTTTACGGTTTTAGAGGAAGAAATTGTGATAAAAGAACCCACTTTCGGATACCCCGAAATTCCTGCGGTGATACAAGCCGGACTGCGGGAGTACGCTGGGCTGAGTGGGTCACCTCCTTGGACCCAGCTGGAGCACGTGACAGCCCAAGAACTGCATCCGGTTTGTTGATTGCAAATGGTGGCTTTTTCAGCTGCAGGTCAACCGGATCAGTTGGCCTTCCTTGACAGGGAGTGAGGCTCCGACACTCGACGCGGTCCTCTTCGTATGTATTCGCTTCGTGTGTGTCATCTCGTGTGCGCCCGCTTCATGTGTGGTTTGCAATCGTTGCGTGTCCACTTCCTTGTGTCGCTTCGTGTGTGTCGTCTTCAGCAGCCACCCCGGGGGCTCCTGCAGTCGCTGAGGGAGCTGGTCTGTCGGTCACGTCTGTGGGAAGGAAGTCATCCTTGGTGAATAATTCAGTGTCCTGTGGCCCGATTTCTATCGTTCGAAAGCCGGACAGGATGTTGGCTGAGGTGGCCGAACGATCAGCGCCTGCCCCATGAACTTCCCCATGTTCAGAAGCTTGATGGACTTTCGCGCGTTTTGGAGCATCCAGCTATCCACCTGCTTGTTGAAGTCTGTCTTCATCGGACCGAAGACGGTGACATCGAGCAGCTGGGACCTGTGACTCGTGTAGGGAGTAGAGTTGCGATATGGACTCCACTCTCCTTCGCCAACGTCAACACGTTCAGGCCGGCATGGTTGACGTGACTGTCGAGCACCAATACGACTGGATTGTCCTTACTTGTCCCCATGTGCTTCACAATGTGCTGCATCACCTTCTCAAAGTTTTCAGGCGTCATCCACCCGCTGCTGTGACACAGCTGCAGCGATTCTTCCGGGGTGCCATCCATCAGATTCTCCGAAGATCTTCCTTGGGAAGGCGTAGGGTAGGGGGAAGGTATGCCCCAGTAGCAGTCACAAGCGACCACAGTCGTGACAAGTTCACCCCTCTCTGCAGAGGTGACCTTCCCGTCTTGTTGTCCGTCTTTCAGCAATGACTTTTTCCAGGCTTCTGTACAGTCGTGAATCCCAGTTTATTTAGAAATCTAAAATCTTTGCACCTGAGACTCCCGTCTGTTTCAGGACCTCAGACAGGTTTCCGAAGAATTCCTCGACTTTGCGCCTGTTAATGACTCCAGCTCGCGCAATGGATGTAGCTTCAAGTTTCCGGGGCCAGCTGGGTGTTCCTTTTTATGAAGGCCTTCATCCATTCGCGCCCTGCTTCTTCATTTTCAGCCCCGGAGTCGGGAAAATGTATTTTTATGTATGTAATGTATGTATGTAATGTATGTAATGTAATGTATGTAAAAAGTCATTTTATACTGTCATTGGTAGGCAATTTCACGTGGTTTGCTGTGCGTTAAGCCATGGAACATCTTCGAGCACTGCATCACATACTCACTGAGGGCTTGCTCCTCGTCAGCAGTGAATATCTTCGAATGACTGTAGTTGGGCTCAAGACGAGCTGCAGGATCGATACTGTGCTTTGCGACACACCTTCCAAGAACGCTTTTGCTCACACTGTGGGGTTCTGAAGCTTTTCTCACTCACTCCTCCTTCTACAACATCTTTGACAGCCAGCAGCATTAAGCCATGAGATACGTCCGCGTAACCCTTTTCTTTTCTAACGTATAGACGTGGCATGGTTCTGAAAGAAGAAAAAAGGTGAGTAGGTTTCGATAAAAACAGCTATATTAATTTATAGGTGTGTATAGCATTATGCACGAGTGACATTAATGGTTCCTGCAGGAGAATTGGGACATCCGCATGACAATAGGGACGGGTGTCCCGATTCCCCATGCAGCGCACGCTAGCTACTAGACGAGTTCTCCGCAGTTCGTCAATTGGCTTATACAATTTCAAATGCAAGCAAGAAAATTAACATCATGTGAGCTTACAATGTGAAATGATTAAAGGAAAGGGTGGCTTGACATGAACAGAACACACAACTTGAAAATAACACTCGAAAAGAAAAGTTTGGTTTTTTGGCACTCACCCCGTACAGCGTTCCTGTGCGCCGGAGAAGGACTGCTGATAGTTTCCAGGCGTTACTTGATACAAAAAGGAAAACATTAAATTACAAATGGTTATTCGGAGCTGCCCATCAATAAGATATTGGCGTGTCCCAATTCTTCTTCGTCCCAATTCTCCCGCCTCTCCCCTACATAATTTAGCCAGGCCCGTATATACGAGCAGACGAAATGCCATGAAGTGTTGGCGCTCCCAAACAGATGTGGTGCTTTCGAAAACAGAATACAGTTCTTCTGACCTCATGCGAAGAACCCAAGACTAAGATGCTAAGATGAAAAGGGCCCTGGGGCGATTAAGAGCACCTCATTCGCTTGACAACTGACATGTATGACTCTGGAACAGCGTAACTCCTTCGAAAAAATGGCAAAACTCAACACTGATAGGGACGGTGGTAATCGGTCGAGATAAGCGGTCGAGCTAAGAGGTCGAGCTAAGCGTTAGTCCAGGCGGACGAGCTAAGTGGTCGAGCTAAACGGTCGGGCTAAGCGGTAGAGCTAAGCGGTCCCGGGCTAGGGCGGTCGAGCTAGGCGGGTCAAGCTAAGAGGTCGAGCTAAGCGGTCGAGCTAAGCGGTCGAGCTAAGCGGTCGGGCTAGGGTGTCGAGCTAGGCGGTCAAGCTAAGAGGTCGAGCTAAGCGGTCGACCTAAGCGTTCGAGCTAAGCGGGTCGAGCTAAGCGGTCAGGCTAGGCGGGTCGATCTAAGAGGTCGAGCTAAGCGGTCGAACTAAACGGTCGAGCTAAGCGGGTCAGGCTAGGCGGTCGAGCTAACGGGTCGTGCTAAGCGGTCAGGCTAGGCGGTCGACCTAAGCGGTCGAACTAAGCGGCCGAGCTAAGCGGTTCGAGCTAAGCGGTCGGGCTAGCGGTCGGGCGTGCCGGAGGATCCTCTTTGTTGGCCGCGGCGGACTAACAAAGAGGATCCTATCAACAGCGTAGAGTTCTTTGGTCTTATTGTCTGGGTTAACGGTGGCTGCGCAGTATAGAAATGGCCAGAAATATACAACACCTCTTTTGAATGTGTCATTCCAGGAGAACTTACGATCCAGGAATTCGAGACTCGAACTAAACAACGTTAGGTTTGTAGCCCACTATGGGAAGCGGACAACACGACGGTAGGCCTAAAAATGATTTTTAATGTCTAAAATTTCCTGGAGACCACTGAATCGGTGGCGTTAACGCCGCTTAAGGCTGGCAGGAAAATGGTCGGAACTTGCGTTTGCGGGAGAAAACCACTCTACCGTGAGCGTACAGACCCATCACCTGAGGCGTTTGTTTTGAGCATGCGAGAGAGAGGGGAAACGACTCGCTGCATGACGGTGCAACTACGCGGCGGGCTAGCCACGCCGTACGGCGCACTTTTTGTTGTTGAATTTTCTCAAATGCCCATTAACGGGATGAATTCATATCATTCAACGTCGCCTAGGAATTTAGGATACGCCGGACGTCGAGCCGAACATCCGTCTCCACCAATCAGGCTCGGCGGACCAGATACAGCGGTTGTCACTCGTCATCGGTCACCGCTCTGAGTTACGCTTTTGATGCTGTTGAAATCAGCTGAAAACAAAACACATCAGTTCCGGCATATAAAGCAGAGCTGCATTTTGCATTCGGATTCAGAATCAAGAGTGAAGCAACGCTTTCCTGCTTATTGCTTTTGCTCTGAGCGACACCACATGCAATTTTCGGCTTTCAAATGCATAATTTGTCATAATAGGAAGCTTCAACCATTGGCAAGTAACACACCACTCGAGACGCATGCGCAAAGCACGCATTTTCGAAAGCACGGCATGCAGGGCGGCCTAACCAGACGTAAGCTCATGCGGCACCATCCAAGGTACGCCAACCGGCGCCGTGTTGGCAGATCGCGCTGTCGGGAAGTACGGCATTCGTACTCCAAGGAGGAATGAGCCCTGCATATCGCGTTTGTCCACCGCCACCCAATATATTACGCACAGACAAAGTTTGCGCCATTCGTCAGATTTAGCGAAAGCGTAAACCCGTTGATCGCTATCATTGTCACAGAAGGTCGGTAGAGTTAAAGGCATAGGGGTATAGTCACGTCAGTTTTTCAATCATTTCTTCTCATGCAACGATAGATGTTATTTTTTTCCAAATAGGGGAGTAACTACCCTTTCCTTCTCCCTCATCCCACAATCCGGCGCCCCTTATGACCTTCATGCACCTGGATGGCCATCGGGAATGATGTGGCACCATATTCGGGCATGCTGAAGCTGTAAGACACACCAGATGCAGACCTCATCACTAACACCCCCTGTTGAGACATGATGCACAGGGAGACGAAGTGTTACTTATTGCGAATGAGAAAGTAGTGCCACAGGCGCTGTGTAAGAAACACCACGATTTAACACGTCTGCTTCCTGTTTAATTAGTGGCAACTAAACTTATTAAGGAACGCTTGATGTCAGTTCAACCGTAAAATAGTGCCGAAACAAACTTCAATGGCTCTAAGAGATAAAAGACACGGGTGAATTTCATCATTAACCACTCCACCAGCTGACCTGTTGACCCCCGCAGCTATTCGGTGCCCCCTCCCTCCCCCACTTCTGAAGGCTGCCGCACTTCACCGGTGCCAGTCGGGTTCGCGGCGTCACGTGGTACCAAGGTGGGCCGCAGAGGTCAATGGGTCAGCGCCCGCGGCCACAAGAACTGGTCGGGTCTCGGGCGACCGGGTCAGAACCCGCCCTGGCGCCGTGCTGGCGCGTGGTTCAGGGAGTGCTCCACATTTATATGGGATTTCGAACTAAGCTAGCCAAAAACATTCGGTGCAGTTCACAACTCTGTCCTTCCGAAGACTTAAAACCCTCTAGCTTATGAGATACACGCCAGCGTGGATGTGCAGAATATTCCGGCGAGGCTATTTCAAGATAATCCAGGCATCCATGACGCTGCAATAACGCCACTCAAATTCTTCCATCCCGTGAGCCATGCGGCGTTTAAGACCAACAAAAATATAATTGACGAGGCGTTCATATCTGGCGTTCCTGAGCACGTTTTCCAGATATAACGGCCGTCAATTGGCTATCGATCAATGTCGTGCAAGGTGCGGTGACGTAATCAAACCATGACGTATTGAGGAGCAAGTTTACGAAACACAGAGTTGTGCCTTTCAGAGCAGCTTTTCCACTTAAAAGGTATACCAATGGTTACAAGTGAGCTTATTTCATGATATCGGATGCTCCCTCAAATATCTTAAAATGTGAAACATTGTCTTTTGGACTCCCCTAGGCATGAATAAACACAACCCAACGGCACTAGAAGCTTAGGTAATCCTGCGCGGGCTATTTAGGCACCCAAGTACGAGAGGCTGCATGCACATAATTCAACCTCCAAGCGATCTAGTCTTCCATACCGCTTTTCAAATTTAAAGTTAGTAGAAAGAGGAGAAAATGGGTACTCCAAATACCAACGTTCTGCCTGCACCACACATAGGAAAGTGTAAGCATAGGAAAATGTAAGCCAGGGGTATGCACAGTTAGGGCGTCTCCTTCCACTCCCATCCCCAAACCTCGTCAAGGAGAGTGTCTAAGTCCGGGGAAAAACAATTTGCTGGCGTATTTAGGTAGCAGATTTCGTTAGTTTTCACTGTTCAGCCTCTAAACTCATGTTGCCAAACTGCAAACCCCCTGATGAAAGCCATTTGTTGTTTGGTTCCCTGCATCAAAGCACTTTGAACAACGCTTTACACTGCTGTTCCACGGCACTGCTGCCCACCGTCCGAAAGGCGCACGGTAAAGCCGGACTGAGAAGAAATGTTCCGTTACAAAGTGAACAGTAGACGAAAAATTTCCTAAATCGACCAAAAGTGAGTGTCGCAAGAGGGCTTATTTAGTTGTTTATTTCGTTTATTTCTTTAATCGCCACTAGAGCAGCACTTCACTAAAAAGGGGAAGTTGTTTCAATAATACGTCATTGATATATCACTCACAGTAGTATACACACACACACACACAACACACACACACACACACACACACACACACACACACACACACACACACACACACACACACACACACACACACACACACACACACACACACACACACACACACACACACACACACACACACACACACACACACACACACACACACACACACACACACACACACACACACACACACACACACACACACACACACACACACACACACACACACACACACACACACACACACACACACACACACACACACACACACACACACACACACACACACACACACACACACACACACACACACACACACACACACACACACACACACACACACACACACACACACACACACACACACACACCACACACACCACACACACACACACATATATATATATATATATATATATATATATATATATATATATATATATATATATATATCGCTCACAGACATAATTAAAGTCTGACATATTTCAAAGCTAAGAGAAGATGCTACAGAAGTAAAACGTACCTCATTACTTTAACTCTAAGAGTGCCAAACTGTCATGAAAGATGTCCCCACTAGTGTTGCTCGCTGAAAAGGCGTTCCCAACGTTTGGCAGTCGGCAATACAGACCGCTCTGTACTGCAGCACACGAGCGCGAGGTACAGTAAGCAGAGGTCGGGTGCGGGTCGATCGAGGCGGCACAGGCAAAGGAAAGAGCTTTGCAAGATAAGAGAGTCCAGTTGACCTTGGAAGATGTCTCTCAGAAAGAACAAATCTCCTGGTAACTTATCGGCCTTCAATTTATCTGGAGGCGGGCGTATAATTCCTGTTCAGTAGGGGGATGGAGCTCTAGCTCTCCACCCAATTTTGAGAAGAAAGTGAGCGAAACCCGTGGAAAAACTCATTTTCTAGGGTAACTTTAGGTCAAATTTTGTAATTTTCTCTACTTATCCCGGAATTCATGTTGCGAAACTACACTCGGCAAAAAGTGATTGGTCAAACGACATTGTAGAATAAACAGTGGTTACATTTTCGATACTAAACGTTTCAGACCGTGCTTTTGACCATCAGTGAACAAAGATGAGCAGCAAGCAAGCAATAACACCTAAAACTAAAACAAATGAATCAAGAAAGTGCTCCGAATCTGTGCAGACACTGCCAGTAAAAATAATCACCCGAGCTTCCAGATTCTAACACCTGATGTACGGTTGAAAGGTAATGATGCGCAGAACACAGACAGCTAAGCCGGAGCTGAGCGGGAGGGTACACACAAGGCTTACCAGGTAAAACGAAGACAGAGTAAGGTACATATCGGAGGGTGGCCGTGTGCACAAGGTGCACAGGCGGCTAAACCAGAGGTGCTACGAACACCAGGTATTATGAACATTTCAAGCTAAGCGCATGGCTACTCGTGATCACAATCACAACTTGAAACATCAAGTATTGACAAGATAACCTATGTTTGCTCTGTGACGCCATTTATCAGTACTTTGTAGTGTATTAAATGTCGGTAACTTAAGATAGCCTCTCTTTGCATCTGCCATTGACATCCCAATATTTTCAACCCTATCGTCGAGCGGTTGATTTCGTTTGCTTTTTTTGGGCGGGGGGGGGGGGGGGAGAGAAACTGCCCACCCCCGGACGCCCCAGCTGACAGGCTGAACCTTAAACAGAAACACGTAGCGTAAACTAATTTTCTTACTCCGAGGAAACCTCGGAACACGTTAGCGGCACTCCCAGGAGCACGGACAGGGATGCACGTTCGTTTTCATAGCAAATCAGTAAATATATTACGAGTACCTACCGCATACAATCTTCTTCATACTTTTACAGTGCGATGTTGCGGCTATGTTGAACCCAATTACATGGATGCACACAGTTCCGAAATCAATGGTAGGTGCAGGATCCTATGGGGGTGAGGGATATTTGATATTAAGAAAGTCGTTAAAACACCAATAGGGACGATTTTCTGCCTACCCAACATTGCAATACTTTGCAATTGACAATACTGCAAATCAACAGCACATGCAAGAGGGTGCGAATTTCATGGGGCAAGATGCGTGTTTGAAACAACGTTAAGACGTCGCCATGTAGCAGGTGACGACCTTCTCCCATATCTTCTTCTCGGCACGACCCCTGTGACTTATTGCACCCGCTTGCACACCATCTAACTCTATTGGGATAACACAGCTACTTGCGTACCAAATAAACAATTCGTTCAAGTGGCCCTTATTAAAATTTGAGCCAACGTCCCCGAGCAGATGGTTCGGTATTTACCCGCGTCAGCTGGCTTATCCTAAGACATTTAGCTGAGCGTCGCAAATTATCTAGATACGGGTACACTCGTGATGTGGTTGAGAATAATTGGCTGGACCACTTGTGTGTCTAACTTTTAAGTTACTACAAAAACGCTGAAGAACAAATTCGCCCATGGAAAGCAGCCGTGCGTGCAAAACCCATTGTATGACGTCATTCAAGTTGAAAGTCATTGTGTCAGCTTACAGCAAAACCAGACACTGTTCGGGTCCTCTGGTAACATTGCCAGCTTTGAGCCTCCTCCCAGTTCGGACCATTCTCACTATGTCCCTGTGCAACTGCACGAACAACGAATAACAATCATTACCCTGTCGTGGCTGAGCGACGGCCGCCTTTTTTTGCTTCTGCAACACACTCGTTGATCGAGCCGATAAGATCGTCTTATCTTTAAGAGGTTTTCGCTGCCTGGGTCAATTTATTGACGAACAGCGCTCTGACATGATGAGTTAGTGCGCCGTAGTAAGCGTTGTTGTCACATAAGGTACCCATGTATGTATGTACCTATCCATACCCTCTTGCAGTGACTTGCGGATATGGCTTTGCTTTGACGAAACTGCAGGGCATCGTGATCGAAGAGTGGCACAACGTGGGCTAGGACGAGGGAGAGCCATTGCACCATTTTGCGAGGAAGCGGTCGAGGTGCCTTGAACGGCTTGTTGCACGCAAATTTTTGTACGCAGCTCACTTCCTGGACGCATGAAGTAGCTGAGTGCGTCGATATCCGAAGTAATCCAGGACATTTTGAACTGCACACCCTTCAACGGTAAAGCCGTAAATAATCGTCACATTTTGACTGTTTGAACATATGTTATCCCACCTGACCACGTCCACAATACATCACACGTATCATTAACGTACGTGATGCCTGCTTCGATACGACTTCCAGGAGTTGAACGTACCCTTTCACCAATCGCCCCGCCCTGCGAGGTCAATAAAACCGCTGCCGTCCCCAGCTGTCGGTTTGTTAGACTCCGGTCACGCTTGGCAGTCAACTGTCGGCGCCCGAGCCGGGCCCAGCGAGAACCGGGAACCAAGAACCGAGAACCGAGAACCGAGAACCGAGAACCGAGAACTGAGAACTGAGAACCAAGAACCAAGAACGGAGAACAGAGAACGGAGAACCGAGAACGGAGAGCCGAGAACCGAGAACTGAGAACGGAGAACTGGCCAGTCGCTGTGAGGTGCTGAAGTCCTCATTCTCGAGACACTCTGTCAACAGCGTGCTGGATGCCAGTCCGTGACAAGAAGTCACCTGACAGCGATCGTGGACGGTGGTAGGTCGGCTGTCAGGAGCAAGGCACAAGCGACGGCACGCGGCTGGAAATAGCGCAAAATGAAGGCCAAACATCACTCGTCCAAGCGTTGGCCGGTGCTGTTTTAGAATGAACACTATGCGGAAGCATTCCACGCTCTGAAGTTGGACGGAGGCCGCCGAATCGTGGATTGTTGGCTGGACGGGACCTGACCTGACCTGACCTGAGACCTGAGAGGCCTCACTGCTAGGCTGGCATCCCGCTGGGTGATCAGCTGCGACTGCGGCGGACCAGCGCAAAGTGACCTGTGAACCACCGCTGTGATCCACGGTGCCTGCCAGTGTTCCGCACCAACGCTGCGCTCCACTACTTGACGAACGAACCCTAGACACCTCGGAGAGGCTAAAAGGGTTTATAGGTGAGCTGGAAACCAACGCCGCTTACGTGCTCATGAGGTACATTTTTCTAAGCTAGCCAGGGAGTCACAAACAGTGCGAGGCAGTAGTTTAATGAGTAATTTTTGGCAGTAGTTTAGTGTGGAGCGCTTGGTACCCAATTCATGAACCTCAGCAGTGTCAAATGAATTCGGGTGGGCAATCGCCGTCAAATCACGCGTTTTGGCGGCGGAAAATATCCCTCGCTGAAGAAAAACCGCACGTAAGATGGGATCAAAGCGTGGTGACGCCAGTAGTTCCATGCGTTCTTTGTTGTCATTTTGTCTTCATTTTGTCGGCCATTTTGTCTTCATGGCCAAGTGCTAAAATGAAGGCAGTAAAACAGCGCTGTTGTGTATTTGAACAGCACCAAGTCTGAACACAAACCTAGCAGGGATAACTAACATTTTAATATTTTCTGAGCATACACGCAACCAAGCCATCGTAGCGGTGAAAACAAAGCAAGACACAGCCCAGCTTTTGTTGTTTATCACTGATCCTCCTCACGACGTTTTTGAGACAAGTAACATGTCGAGCTTTTAGAACCATAGACCGCACTGGCCGATGAATCGCAGGCATAGCACGATCTGGCGTTGATCCTAAACGGTACTTTTTGTCTATTGCTGATCATGCCATTTCCGAAATTGATTATCTGCGCCCATTGTCTATCAACGCTATCATTTTATGGTTATCACCTAACTCTTTGCCCACACCCACCTTACGTGCTTCAGCTAGCCTGCCCTGGGACAGCCTGATCCTTTTATATCTGATGATTACCGTTTTCTTTTCAGGGCCAGAAGAACTAAACGAGACCGGCGTACAGAGCATTATCAGATAGTTTGCCTGTAAAAACCCAGGCAGCACTTTGTCCATTTACTCGGAATATCTGGCTGCATTTGTCGGCAAAAGTCGAGACACTCCTAGCCACTGACACGTTTAACGCTCAAAGCACTGTCCCGCCCTTGCTCATGTCATTGATCCAAAGGCTGCTGTCTCCCTATGCACGGAAACAGCTGTGCATCATCACCTTCCACTGAAGCTATTGGGCTTTGCTCACCATCGTAAGTGAATCTCTGCTCTGCTCCCTGTGTGGACAGCTTCGAGATTCAGCCAAACGCGACCTACAGCGTGCCTTGGCTGCCCTTGCCTCAGCTGACCCAGCAGCCGCCCTAGCTTCTCCCCAGCAGCCACCGCCAACAGCAATGGGGTCAAAATACATGGCTATCGCGAAGAACCTGAGGGTGTTGACCGCTGGATTGCTTGGTTTGGCCATGTTCAAGCCACTGGATAACCCCAACAAAATCAACCACGACAAACCCATCAAGGATGTCTACGACTTCATCATCGGTGAGTGCACTCGGAGAGGGGGATCGGGGTCAATTCCCACCGCGTCCAGCACTTTCAGTTACCCGGTTTCCGCGGCAGAGTGTGGCCACAGAAGGGTCCTAGCTGTTTGGAGCTTTACAAATGACGTGACAGTTTTGATTTTTTGTTTTGCTTTGGCTTCGAGTCCTGTTTGGTTATACCAGCAACGAACAGAACAGAAAACCCGAATGCAAATGATCAGGCAGGCCGTGGTTCAATCCACATCAAACCCGCGGTGGTTGTCCGCGTCAAGCCATGCCGTTCACATTCGTATTCGTCGTCAGTTGTCGTTGGGCACGTGCACCAAAACGATGAGCGCAATTTCTGGCATGAAATCGATGACAAGTCAACCGAGCACAGGACATATCACGTTCAAAGGCTTGGAATGCACGACGCGCTAAGGATTCCTGTGCTTCTACCGCTGCCACTGCTATTGCATAATTGCATACCACTGCACCGTCCATTCTCTCGAATGGGCGGTGCAGTGATGCAGTGGTGCAGTGGTGATCGACGCCTGGTGCTCGTGGCTCTCTCCCCAACTTCCAAAACCCTGTTTTTGAGAATTTTTGCGTTTGAAAGTAAATTTTTCCGTTTAAAAATTTGATTAGCAGCATTGTTTTGTCACAGCCCGGTCATCAAAAGCGAGCAAAAAGCGAGCCAAATGACAACCATTCTACAGTTACGAGTGGTACGGTCGATCAATACTGTTCTCCGCGCACCAACGAAAACCATACTACAGTTAACGAGTGGTGCGGCTGACCACTTCTGTCCTCTGCATACCAACGATAAACATTCTAGGGTCACGATTGTTGTGGATCACCTCTGCTGTCCTCCGTGCACCAACCATAACCATTCTACAGTTACGAGTGGTGTGGCTGACCACTTCTGTCCTCTGCTTACTAACGCAAGAGATATGTTAAGTGTCCTACATTAACACACCCATCGCTTCTCATGTAGCAAATTCCTTAGGCACAATGTCGGACAACTGACATTCATCGCGTTTGGTCACAGCCAATTAAACTCTTGCATGCACCCGATCACGACACTCTCTCCATTACCACACGCCGAATCGTTATTCAATGTGGGGTGGGGGCACGTTTTTCACTTGGGTCAAGCTGGCCGCCGAACCGGTTGAACCGGCTGATCAGCTGAGACAATCTCCATGGAAAGCTTTCCGTGCTTGGACGGCCAGTCGGCCCACTTAAGTGCAGTAATCTTGTTCAGATCAGTATTGCAAGAATCACACATGACATAGTAACTCGAGTAAGTTGCTAGGTGCACTTACGGGGTGCATTATGCATATAGATAATACAAATAATAGCCTTATTTCTCGTAGAAAACCTGGGCAATGGAGAGATTGAGGCATTGATTTTTCGGCAATATACCTTTATCGAAATTAAGATCAGTAGTAAAATCGGAATTGCCTGCCGACCCTGCTCGATTCCTTAGGACTTTTAACAGCTTTTAAATCTCTCCATTCCCCTGTTTTTTCTACGATGAAAAAGTCGATTACTGCTGTCTTACAACTCGAATAATGTCAACAGCTTACGCATTTCTAGCAAGCGCTAACAATGCTAACATGTAGCGCCTACGCGCAGACGCGAAGAGGAAGCCATGACATTCAAGAATGTCTGGCGTATGCAGCTGACGTATGCTAACAATTTATAAAGTACATGGATGCCACAAATGCATAAGTCATGCATGTGTGTCAGCGGTTTACATTTCTCCGCGACGCTCAGTGGTTTACGGTCCCCCGCGATGCTCAGTGGTTTAGGTCCCCCGCGATGCTCGCTGGTTTACGGTCCCCGCGACGATCGGTGGTTTAGGTCCCCCGCGATGCTCAGTGGTTTAGATACCCCGCGATGCTCGCTGGTTTACGGTCCCCGCGCGATCGGGATTTAGGTCCCCCGATGTTCAGTGGTTTAGATACCCCGCGATGCTCACTGGTTTAACGGTCCCGCGACGATCAGGGGTTTAGGTCCCCCGCGATGCTCAGTGGTTTACGGTCTCCCGCGATGTTCGTTGGTTTGCGGTCCCCGGATGCTCAGTGGTTTAGGTCCCCCGCGATGCTCAGTGGTTTAGATACCCCGCGATGCTCGCTGGTTTACGGTCCCCGCGACGATCAGGGGTTTAGGTCCCCCGCGATGCTCAGTGGTCTACGATCCCCCGCAACGCTCAGCAGTTTGGGGTCCTCGCGACGCCCAGCGGTTTACGTTTCCCCTCGGCATTCAGTGTGTGAGATTGTGACAGTAGAGGAAACCAAGGCATCGAAATGATCTTCGAATGCGAAAAACACAAGGTCATATATCTAAAAAAATTTACGTATGTGTTCAGGATCTATTGGCAGGTGAAACTGTGGTCAGCGTGCATGTGTCTCCCAGACGTGTGACAAGTCACTTTTATCACGTTAGGCGTGTTCTCAGGCCTGTGACTCGCATGTGACATCTAGGCTTTAATTAGTGACCTTTGACCACTGCGTTGAAATCATTACCTTGTAGCTGTGACTAAGTTGTGACCCATAATTATTTTGAATACGAATCGTTCTGGCTCGTGCCCTGCTGATGACACTTTGTGACTTTAAAGCTTTTTGGGGGGCCTATGACCTGTGATCTGTGACCTATAATTGCCATTGTCATGATTGTGGTCTCTAAGTAGTTGACCTTTAAACTCCAACCAAGGATCCTCAGGCCTCCACCGTGACCTGCAGCTCGTGACTTGTGTGCCTTACAGCCTCCAGCACCTCCCCTGACATCAAATCCTCGTTTTTGACCAGCGAGGCCGGGACACCTGACATTTGACCCATGTCGTGACCTCTGACCTCTGACCGATGCACGCGTGCCTGCGGCCAGTCGGCGGCGGCACGGCGGGCGCCGTGCTGGCCGCCCGTCTGTCGGAGGACCGGCGAAACTCCGTGCTACTGCTGGAGGCTGGCGACGTGGGCACCGCCTACACTGAGTGGCCCATGTTCACCAACCTGGTGTACGGCTCCAGTCGCTACGACTGGCGCTTCGTCAACGTCAAGGACGACGGGTACTGTGTCGGACTTCGCGAGGAGGTAGGCGAATGGCAGAGGCCTTGATGGACTAAATTGTCATGCTCCGGTGCAATACAGTTTATCACTTTTAAATTAAATCGGACCATTGGGCCGTATTTTCACACTTTTATTTTCAATACCCTACTGTTGTATATATTTCATACAAATTTTTAAAATAGATTTTAGTTTTTGTGTTTTTCCAAAAGCCTATTATTTTTAATTTTTCCGAAATAGGGGTTTTCCGCAATTAAGATTTTTCTGAGTGCAGTTTTGGCAGGGTCAACGGACGTTGTTGCGTGCTTTGCATGAGCCGATCACATTTATGGAATATCTTACAGATAACGCAAAATTCATCGTGTGTCGGCACATGCGTCGTTTCTTAACTTATCTTGAGATTCTTGAATCCAAGCCAATCCAGTCGTGCTGGCCATCATGTAATCCAGCCATTTTTATTGCCTTCCTGGATTTAGCATTCAGTCCAGTCCAATCCTTGGCGTTATCAAATTTGCAGAGCTCTAATTGACTGCCATGTTTATGAAAATGGTGGAAGGTGGCTGGGGGCTGGGGACATAGACAGCACCTCCTCATCCGCCATGAAAGCTGACTTTTACCCTAATATGATGTTGATAAAAATTTACCTCCGCATGGGTTTTGTCTCTGCATGCTTCTCAATTCGTACACCCTCGCATGATGCTGACTTATGCATGGACCGAGTCTGGCACATGGCGATTAGCGTCGAGTCGTCTAGAGCGGGCTAGGAGCTTTGTACATGTGTCGGCATCGATTCTTTTACAGCGAAACCATTCCCCGGCCTCACTTCACCAGCGTCGGACGCTGTCACACTGTTGCGCCGACCAGCGCTGCGTGTTGAATGTAATATCTTTGACAAACAGCAGAACGCTTGTGTGGCATTGGGTGCATGGCGTTATAGAAGATTAGCGCTCTCGTCGTGCAGGTGATTCCGAAACTAAAAGGAATGCAGGCAGATGCGTCTCGAAACTCATCGCAAATGGCTGTTGTCAATGCATTAAGTGTTAGTCCCTATGGCTATTTTGTAAACAGACATTCACTACTGCACGCATACTGTTCTATCACTAAGTATTGAGTGGCATCGCTTGCAAACTGGTTGGATGCTGATCCATGGCCATTTCAGTGGAAAAAATGAATGCATTTGGGGTGGTTTTCGACGACCGTTATCAAAGCATCAGAACAGCGGCATATTGGTTGGACATTGTCCAAATGAGCTGGACTATGCGCCTGTGTAGTTTTCATGCCATACCGCTCACAGCCAGGATGTGAAGTTGCTGCTGGGAGTATATATTGCTATGGGTCAGACAAGAATGGCATCGGAGTGATACGATCGCAGTGATGAGATTGCTTAGTGAGTGGCCGCAGGCTCATTATTTGTCTACCTCGAATTTGTCACCGTTACCGTGTCATCTCGTGATTAGCAGATCTTCCTTTCCCATGTTAGTCGAATAACGCAGCATGAATTGTTCACATTGCATCGTTACAGCTACATAACACAAAGTCACGCAACTTGTTAACAATTACCGTAGCATCCCAACAGCACCGCTTAAAAGCATTGTGCGTTTGTTGCTGGAAGCCGGCAGGAACTGAGACCAATGCATTCGAAGTTGTTATATCCTAGAACGTGTGGCGCATGGCCAGGCTGGCTTGGGCCGCTGAAGCCGCATTTTTCTAACCGTTTTTCCTAAATTGTCCTAAGCTGTACTAAATTTTCTTTGGCGAAAGCACACCATTGCAAAAACTCCTCAGGGGTGGACCACGTAATTACGTGTGCATATTTGCATTTCCATGTGCTTGTTGACCGATATGCCCGACGTGCGTGGACCGTGTCCAAGCTCTTTACAAGCGCTCAAATAAAGAAAGCAACGTTGATGTGGTCAGAGCGCGTACTCAATCTAGAATATCGGCAACGCAGGAATTTTACCCTCGTCTCTGCCTGCTTTTGGTTAAATAACGGCCACTTCCACAATCCTCGTGTCGAGCCCAGTCAAAATGGCCCTCATCGTCAGATTTCATGGTCCCTACTAGAAAAGGCTATAAAAAACCATGGCTCCTAACTTCAATGGCGCTGATCGTGAGACGCCGGGCAAGCACAGTGTCGCTGAGGACGAGGCGGTGGAGATTCCCGAGCGTAACACTCGAGGCACGTGCCTTTCAGACCTGTAAGCTCTCGCGTGGGAAGATGCTTGGCGGCATGTCGGCGTTCGGTTCGTCTGATGTACGTGCGAGGCAACAAGAACGATTTTGACCTCTGGGAGCAGCGGGGCAACGCAGGCTGGGGGTACAGGCACGTGCTGCCCTACTTCATCCGCTCCGAGGACAACCAGGACCCCCATCTGCGGAGGAGCCGTGAGTAGCCCTTCACCAGAGAAGGTGATGCTGGTGTGTATGGATCCCAGGCTTTTCGGGTCTTAGTGGAGTTACCTAGCAGTGTTTCCGTCTTTGTTGGCTTCCGGGTCGGCTATCATGCTATCTATATGATGCTAGTCAGCTATCGTACTCAAGTATCTGTATTCCTTCAATGAACTGGAGCGAGCTGTCAACGTCGTCATGATGCCTATTTTTGCTACTTTTGCTATTGTTTGTGACGTACACATTTCAGCGTACCACGGCGTGGGAGGCAGCCTGAAGGTATCGAACCCACGACACGTGACCAGCTTAGCTCCGATCTTCCTGAAGTCGGCTGAAGATGTCGGCTTCCACATCGGGGACATCAACGGCGAGAGCCAGTCTCGTAAGCTACCTCTGCGGTCGGAGTCACAGCCAGGGACAGTGCAGGAGTGCATGTATTGATAGGGTGAACTGGGAGGTGGGCATCAATGGCTCGTCCAAAACTATTTTTGTCGGTGTCATTGCTCGATAGATTTGGCGCGAGGGAGACGTGGACCAGGCAGCAAGCAAACGAGGACATTGGATGGTGCCGAGATGTATAATGGCTAGCAGTGACTGGGTGAATATTCCCGCATCTATTGAGCAGACTCGCAAACGGCCCAGGATTTCTCATTATCCAGCCTCCAGCTCCGACACAGTCCTGTGATTCATGTCATTAGCGTTGTGCGTTGTAACAGTGCGGATGGCGAAGACATGTATTCGTGCCTACTGCGTGCACATTGAGATGCATGCATGTATTTCATGAACGTAATGCATAACTGCGCGACTTTTGGTGTAGGTACGCACAAAGACACGCATGTGCAGCAGATAACACCCTGCAAAACCAGCGATGAGGAATTCATCAAGCCTGACCCTGACACCTCAAGCCAACCGCAGCCTCGCCCGGCAGGGTTCATGCTGCACCAGACAACGACCCTGAACGCCGAGCGGTGGTCGACGGCGCGTGGCTTCCTACGCCCCGCCTCTCACCGAGACAACCTCAACATCGTGGTCAGGACGCACGTGACGCGCGTCATCATCGACCCGCGGACGCGCCGCGCCAAGGGCGTCGAGTTCTTCAAGCACAAGAAGCGGCGCGTGGCGTGGGCACGCAAGGAGGTGGTGGTCAGCGCCGGGGCCTTCCAGTCGCCGCATCTGCTGAAGCTGTCGGGGGTCGGACCGTGTAACGAGCTGAAGAAGTTTGGGGTGAGGGAGAGCTGGAGCTGGGGACGGAGAGGTAGAGCTGGAGCTGGTGACGGGCTGAAGGAGAGCTGGGGCTGGGGACGGGGTGAAGGAAAGCTGGAGCTGGGGACGGGGTGCAGGAGAGCTGGGGCTGGGGACGGGGTGAAGGAGAGCTGGGGCTGGGGACGGGGTGTAGGAGAGCTGGGGCTGGGGACGGGGTGAAGGAGAGCTGGGGCTGGGGACGGGGTGCAGGAGAGCTGGGGCTGGGGACGGGGTGAAGGAGAGCTGGGGCTGGGGACGGGGTGAAGGAGAGCTGGGGCTGGGGACGGGGTGAAGAAGAGCTGGGGCTGGGGACGGGGTGAAGGAGAGCTGGAGCTGGGGACGGGGAGGTGGGGCTGGAGCTGGGGACGGGTTGAATGAGATCTGGAGCTGGGGATAGTGAGGGAGACCTGGAGCTGAGCCGCACTCGCAGTCGCCTTTGAGCTGTGATCTGTGATGATTTCGTGAACTGTGCGCTGTACTTCTCTTTCTCTCTCACCCTCTCCTTCCCTCTTTCCCTCTCTCTCTCCCTCTTTCTCTCTCTCTTTCTCTCACTCCACATCTACATTGCCCTCAGAATCAGAATCTTGATGTGCCTTGAAAACCGTCCGTTACCTTTCCGTGAAAACTACCTTACTGAGTTTGCATTTCACGCGTACTTCATTTTACCGAAAAAAGAAATGCCAATGTCTGTACTCCGCTCTCACGGCGGCCACAGCCACAGCCACAGCCACAGCCACAGCTACAGCCACAGCCACAGCCACCGCCACCGCCACCGCCACCGCCACCGCCACCGCCACGGCCACAGCCACAGCAACAGCCACAGCCACAGCCACAGCCACAGCCACAGCCGCAGCCACAGTCACAGCCACAGCCACAGCCAAACACGGCAGTCTCACCACCACCAATGGTAAACTGCCTTCGCAGTGGAGCGACAGCCCCAATACCGTCGCCGACAGATCCGTCTCCCCCGTCACCAACAGATCCGTCTGCCCGATCACCAACAGATCCGTCTCCCCGCCGCTGACAGATCCGTCTCCCCGTCGCCGACAGATCCGCTGCTTGCATGACCTGCCTGGGGTCGGTGAAAACATGCAGAGCCATTTCGGTCTCGGTGGAGTTGACTTTGTCCTAGACAAGGGCGCCGCCGAAGACGTGAAGGACCTCTTAAGCTGGAAGAGCATTAACAAGTACATCTATAAGAGAGAAGGTGAGTGAGTGACGATCTGCTGACGTTTGCTGTGGGTCACCGATGCTGGCCACAGTTTAGTCTATGAGACGGATGGTATTAGAGAACAACAATGCAAAGTCATGTGATACTACTTTTACAGTATCTTCTGCAAGAAGTTGGAATTAAACGTTAGAATGGATATCGGTTTAAGGCGCACATGAGCCCAGTGCATTGCATCATTTTTACGAATGGACATGAGTGAGTTTATGCATGGTGTTCACACACTTTTTAGGCGTCAACACTGTGAACAATAAACTCATCAAGACGCTTCCTATCTAGCCACCTCTAACCAAACATGACACTCCCCTGCCACTCCCACCAGGCTTGCTGACCTCAAACATACTGACCTCAAGCAAACTGATCTCCAACATGCTGCCCTCAGGGTTGCTGACCTCTAACATGGCTCTGGAGGCGACTGGGTTCGTCAGTTCCCGCATCAACAACGACAGCTACCACAGGGACTGGCCGGACCTTCAGTTACTCTTCCTGCCGGAGCAGCTGGCCACCGATGGCGGCAAGTTTGACCGCAATCGAATCGGCATCTCCAAGAAGGTACGGCAGTGCCATCTATACAGCCGGTAACGCCATCTATACGGGCGGGTTGTTGTGGCGTCCCCGGTACTTCGGGGGCGGAGCTTCATTGAGTCTTCGGTTGGGGTGGGTGGAGGCAGTGAGGCGGGTCTCCGCTGTCCCATCTGTCCCCGCGCCCTTAAGGAGTGGCCGCAGCCGATATTTTCTTCACGTATGTCGAGCTTTCTTGCAGCTAAATGTTTTCGGCGACCCTTTTCTAGTGATTGAGACTTATTGGTGGGGGAAGGGGAGGGAGACGAAAAAAATGGGGACGAGGCCGCACCCACGGGGACTCCAAGCTCTACCCATTCCGTGTATATATATATATATATATATATATATATATATATATATATATGCATAATTTATATATTATATATGTATATATACATATCTAAAATGAAATAAAGAAAGACATAAAAGGTAGATATAAAAAATACAATAAAATCATATACCGGGTATCATATATCATAGCGGGTAATCATATACCGGGCAATCATATGTCATACACATATGACAAGTTGTCTTTATACTTAGCGCCACACAAGTTGCAGTGGCGCCGTCTATAGTCATTATTTCACAAGTCATAGTTACTGATACAGTTCTGTCAGCGGCTGTTACCACCATATCTGCTTCCATACGGACAGCCCTCAAGTCATCGTGGCGCCATCTACGGCGAAGCGGTGCATGAAAGGCCAGTAAAGGTTATGGTGTCGCCGTTCAGAGTGTGTCGCGCAAGACGCCATCGGCGCCATCCAATACACCACCACGTGACCCCCCCCCCCCCGTCTTCCGTCTGCAGCTGTGGAAGCGCTTCGCGCCGTACAAGGACAAGCCGGGCTACAGAATCGTGCCTGTCAACCTGCGTCCTCGCAGCAGGGGCCGCGTCCCTCCTCCGCTCCGGCAACCCCTTCCAGCACCCGGACATCTTCCTCAACCTCTTCGACGACCCGTACGATCTGGCGGTGCTGCGCGAGGGCGGCCGCCTGGCGGAGAGGATCGGACTGGCACCGCCGTTTCTCCGCCTCGGCGCGCGGCTCAACAACGAGAAGAACCCGTTCTGCTATCGACACCCGGCCGGCGGACCCGACTGGTGGGACTGTCGCTCGCGGGTCTTCCCCGAGAGCATGCTGCAGGAGACGAGCACGTGCGCCATGGGGCCCCCCCGACGACCACTACGCCGTGGTGGACAATCAGCTGAGGTGAGTGCGGCGGCGGGGCAGGCGAGGCGCGGTGGACATCCGGCTCAGATTGTCTGGCTGTCCACCACGGCTGTCAGCTACCTGTCAGGCGTTTGGTCGTCCACCACGGCCGCTTATTACCTGTCAGTTGTATGTTAGTCCACCTCGTTGTTGTCGATTGCCGCTGCTGCTTTTGACACCCGCCCCGGGTAAACCAGCTGACCTGACCTGACCCCGGGTCGCCTCCGGCAGGGTGTACGGCGTGAGCGGTCTGCGGGTGGTCGACGCTTCCGTCATGCCGACCATCACGTCCGGGGACGCCATCGCCGCCACTATCATGATCGCAGAGCGAGCCGCGGACTTCATCAAGGCTTACTGGTACGCGGTGCACAAGGGCGTGGATCCGGCGCATTACGTGAGCCACCACCTGCTCCAGCCTCATTACGTCCACGGGGACGGACATGGCAAGCACGTGGAATACGTGGAACGCACAGATCACGTGGAGCACAAGAAGCCCGAGGAGCGCATAAGGCTTGACGAGCACGTGGAGCCTGAGGAGCCCAAGCAACAGGAGGAGCTCGAGGAACAGGAGTCCGAGGAGCAGGAGGACCAGGAGGAGCACGCGGTTGCGACTGGTCCTGCCGAAGTGGACGAGAATGATGTTGATGGTGACAACCCTCCGCATGCCGTTGAGGTCGCCGCGGAGAACGAAGCGGAGAAAACAGCTGAGACCAATGCGCTGACTGAGGCGGCTGAACGGGGTGAGGAGGATGATGAGGATGAGCTGGGAAAGATGACGGGGACGGATTATGAGGACGCAAAAGAAGTGCCGCAACTTTTGGGTGGGGTGGAGGAACCAGTTGGTGGTGATCCCTGGCGCGATGGGGGCCAAAACGAGCCTGGAGGTGACTATGAGCCACTTGGCTATGAGGACCGAGAAGATGAATTTAGGGAAAAAGGGATCCACCGGAACGTGGGGAGGATGAGCTGGGAAAAATGATGGAGGCGAATTATGAGGACGCAAAAGAAGTGGATGGCCATGTGCCACAACTTTTGAGTGGGGTGGAGGAGCCAGCTGGTGATGGTTCCTGGCGCGATGGGGACCAACACGAGTTCAGCGGGGACTATGAACCACTTGGCTATGAAAACCGAGAAGATGAATTTAGGGATAAAAGGGATCCACCGGAACGTGGGGAGGATGAACTGGGAAAAATGCTAGGGGCGAATTATGAGGACCCAAAAGAAGTGGATGGCCATGTGCCACATCTTTTGGGTGGAGTGGTTGAGGAGCCAGCTGGTGGTGGTTCCTGGCGTGATGGGGGGCCAACACGAGTTTGGAAGTGACTATGAACCACTTGGCTATGAGAACGGCGAAGATGAATTTGAAGATGAAAGAAACTCACCGGAGCGTGGGGAGGATGAGCTAGGAAAAATGCTGGCGGTATATTATGAGGAGGCAAAAGAAGTGGATGGCCATGTGCCGCATCTTTTGGGTGAGGTGGAGGAGCCAGCTGGTGGCGGTTCCTGGCGCGATGGAGGCCAACACGAGTTTGGAAGTGACTATGAACCATTTGGCTATGAGAACGGTGAAGGTGAATTTGAAGATAAAAGAGACTCACCGGAGCGTGGGGAAGATGAGCTGGGAAAAATGCTGGGGGTAAATTATGAAGAGGCAAAAGAAGTGGATGGCCACGTGTCACCTCTTTTGGGTGAGGTGGAGGAACCAGCTAGTGGTGGCTCCTGGCGCGATAGGGACCAACACGAGTTTGGAGGTGACTATGAACTTCTTGGTTATGAGAACCGCGAAGTTGAATTTGGGGATAAAAGGGGTTCACCGGAGCGTGGGGAAGATGAGCTGGGAAAAATGATGGGGACGAATTACGAGGACGCAAGAGAAGTGGATGGCCATGTGTCACATCTTTTGGGTGAGGTGGAGGAGCCAGCTAGTGGTGGTTCCTGGCGCGATGGGAGCCAACACGATTTTGGAGGTGACGCTGAACCACTTGGCTATGAGAACGGCAAAAAAGAATTTGAGGATAAAAGGGAACCACCGGAGCGTGGGGAGGATGAGCTGGGAAAAATGGCGGGGACAAATTATGGGGACGCAAGAGAAGTGGATGGCCAGAGGTCATATCTTTCAAGTGTGGTGGAGGAACCAAATGGTGGTAGTTTCTGGCACGATAGGAGTGAGCACGAGCTTGGAGTTAGGTTTGAGTCTTTCGGCTACGAGAATCACGAAGATGAATTTGGAGATTATGGGGCTCCGCCAGAACTAACCGATTCTGGTGAGGCAGACTACGGCAGCGATGTCGGTGACGTTCACAAAGTCAGCGCAAATGTGAATCACGGGAGCCTTTTTTCACGGGGGTCACGGGGGTCTTTCGGCTATGAGAATCACGAAGATGAATTTGGAGATTATAGGGTTCCGCCAGAACTAACCGATTCTGGTGAGGCAGACTACGGCAGCGATGTCGATGATGTTCACAAAATCAACACAAATGTGAATCACGGGGGGTCACATAGACCCGTTTTTCGGAGGGCGCCGTGGGGGGAGTGATGTAGGCAAAGAGATCTCCGGCCCGCACCTGTTTAAGCCGGAAGAGAAGGTTTTAGAATCACCTTTCGCTGAGGAAGGGGACTGGAAGGACGAAGTGACCATCTTGAATGGTGGGGAAATTTTGAAATCCAGCTCCCGGCCACAGGCGGTTTTCGATGATAAACGCATTTCGTTCCGTTTTGCCGCGAGGAGCGGTCCTGCTGAAACCGGGGCTTTTAAGCACGCAGTCGAAAGTGTGGAAGAAGACGATGACTATTTTGACCAAACGAGGGGATTAAGTGAAGACGAGCTGTCTGCGGCAGAAAAGTGTCAGTCACATGAGGGTTTTCCGAAAGCTCCCAGGGAGCCGTCACAACGGCAACTCTCCTGCCAGAAACGATGACGATGCTAGTGACAGCGAGACCCGCAGTCGAAGATGGAGAGCCGGTAGTGTACGTGCTAGACTAAGCAACTCAGGGGGGGCACACGCCAAGACCAGCCAGAACCCACCCCGGTCGTACTTTGGGCTCGTTCCGGAGGGGACGAAAACGCAAGCAGTCGCTTCCAGTCCGGTCAACAAACACGGAAACGCACAGCGGACGGTATGAAGGGCTCGGACAGGCGGCTGGAAGTCCGCCTGACGATGTTGTTGATGATAGCGATTGGAACCAAGATGGCCTCGATTCGGCCGTTGAGGCGGCTGTGCAGTTCGGCAGCAAGATCGGGGGTAAATAATGGGTCCGTTTTTCCATAGTATTTGCTTAAGTGTATTTGCTAAGACCTGTTCTTTGCTACGTAGGCTCACTTTTGTGCCCATTCAACTTTTTAATCATGCTTTCACGATCTGTTTTGCACGCTCTCTTCTCTCCTCTCTCTCTCTCTCTCTCTCTCTCTCTATCTCTCCTCTCTCTCTCTCTCTCTCTCTCTCTCTCTCTCTCTCTCTCTCTCTCTCTCTCTCTCTCTCTCTCTCTCTCTCTCTCTCTGTCTCTTTCTGTACTTCCCTTTTCCTTTCTCTCGTTCTCCCTCTTGTTCTCCCTGTGCCTTTCTTTTCTCGGTGTATTTTTTGTCTTTTTTCTACTAATGCATGTTTATTTTACTTTCCATGCATGCACATCTATATGAGAGACAAAGAAACCGATTACATATGGCACATCGCGGATGAAAAATTGCAAACAACATGCCAAGAAGTACATAAAGAAGCTTAATTAACTCTGTCTTTAAAGCGTGGACGACATGGGAAACATTCCCAGCCACTGTTTTCTCTAAATAGTGTTAAACGGTATATCTTTCCTTGCTCTACTTTGTACGTGCTTTGGCAAACCAAAAGGAAAAACGGACGCTCTATTTTTACATATAATTGAGCTTCACTTGAAAAAATCGACAGAGAGATATTCCCCGGTAATGATGGCCCATAGAACAGACGGTGGTAGCTCACAAGTAAGATCGGAAGTTCTTGGCTCTCAGACGAATCTTTAGATTCAAAACACTCTTTGGCACAAATCACTCTCCTAGACTGTAATTATAACAAGTACTGTCGAGTGCCGTTTCTGTACAGTAATGTTCTACGTCCCCCCCGCCTCTAGAATTTAGCAATTTTGCCAACGTGACATATCTGTCCTTGCGTGATACCTTGGCCAACTGGTGGACATTCTCTTCCCACACTTGCGTGAAAGCATTATGTGTTGGTGAGCCTAACATGTGTAAATATTATGATGATGGCACGTGCAAAAGATATGCTTGGCTTCAAAGACTATTGCGGCTTTTTAAACTTGGGGATGTAATACATTTAGCATTTAGTATTTCATATCTCCCTAAGCTTAGGCGGTCGCCGCGCTTATCGCACTTTTTCTGAGCAAGGAGCTGCTCGAGGAGTGGATAAAACTGTGTGATATCTCCATCTCCAGAATGTCATGCATGACTTGCAGGACAGCTCCTACCGCTCCAAATGAGTGATAGAAAACGAAATGGATAGATGGAAGAATTGAGAATGACTGGATAAAGATGGAGATTGAAGAATAAAGTCCAAAAACCTGCTTGGGGTCTCCATTTATAAAGCCTGCTCAGCAGTTTTAAAAAGCCTGTGTCGTGCATGTTTACTTAATTACTGTCCTGCTGGTTGTGGTGTACACATTTGCACCCAGTGAGGTGCACTGGATACGATGGTGCGTGCCCTTATTGCGTCATCTTGAGGAATATCCGTCGCTCAATGTCTTTCAGCACCTTAGTTTTGTGTTTTATCAGTAGATTCTATTGTCCGTTTGCCTTGCCAAGACAGTGACTTTGAATGCCCCAATGATGTCTCAATACATGTTTGACTTGTTTGTACACTGAATGGAACTGGAACACTGCTTGAAAATTGACACGGAAAGGAACACCCATATACTACCTGCATTAATCCAGCGCTTAGCCGGGATAGGGAGGCACATTTCGCAACGAGACATTCAGAAATCCCAACAACGATACGAAGAGCATAGTTCTGAATCTTCAGCAAGAGTCGCCAGCCAACATGGTGGCCTCAGAAATGTCTATGAAGACACGAGTGCCTCGCGACCAAATAATGAAAATTTGTCACACGACCCACTAACCACTGATCCTAATCAGGGAGACACAACCATAACTTGTGTTGCTCGGAAATGCAGAACGCAAAGAAATCACGTGGACCTTACTTAGCCGTGCGCTTTGATAAGGTAAAACTATACGGGAAGTTCTCTGTTTATTTAACGAAAAAACCAGCCTCCATAGCAAAGTACTTGCGCATGCTTTGGGACATTCCCAGCACCATACTTTTCATCACAGCCGGTGGGATACGAGTCTGCCTTTTTGGAGGTTGAATTCTCCTGCCAACTTGTCGACGCTGGAGGCTGGTGTGACATCTATAACTTTTTTCCGGACGACAGACCACACATTTCCATCGATTTAAGGTTTGGAGTTTTGTCAAACCCTCTTTTCGACACTGCTGGCGTAAGGGGCTTGTGTGCAATTTCCATCTATTTTTTGTTGCAGAATGAGGGGATCTGGAGAATAAGGGTCTTGCGTGGGACGGGTCGCTTCTCGAGCCGTGATATTCACAATATCGTCAAGATTATTTGGTGCTGGCACACGGTAGCAGCGCAATGCCATTTTGCCGATCCAAATAGCACGAGATGGGACTCGTCTAGCTACAACACCTGTTTCCAGTCTCCATTGGTACTCCTTTGGCTCTCATCTTAACTTGAAGTGCAGCACGATCTGTACTTTTTAAGTTCCAAGTACTGTTCTTAGTCTATTGTAATCATTCATCTATCATGAGCTATCAGCAAGTCATATAATTATATAGCTAGTTCTACTGTTAAATATAGATATATTTATCACTCATTGTTGACAAATACCAACTACTAATAAACAATTATGCTAGATTTTACAAATTTAGGTTAAAAATGTCTAGGTCCAATTTTTATTCAATTTTTTGCTGTCAGAAACTTTTGGTGAAGTTGTAGGGTTTCTAGTGTTTAGGCTGTAATTTAAATCTGAAAATATTTTTGGAAGAAATTTGTAGAAATAAGGAACCAGACCATGCCTCCTATTAGCATTTCACCATTATTTTTGACAGCATTTTACGCTTCAACAAGTTCTACACAGTCGAATGTCATGGAGACCGCCTCAAATGACCAACTTTTTCCACCTGACGTTTGAATGGCTCTCTGAACAGCAGGATAATAACCTCGTTATTCTTCTCCTTTAATTATAGTGCTAAGCCAAACTGACGGCAGGCTTTTTCCAGAAGTCTGTACTCATCCCACGAGGTGGAGTCGCTACCACTCTATCACGAAAGTGGCTGTACCCACAGCGCATTTTTTGTGTGACTACGCGAAAAGCATTCTAACCTTTATGAAAAGTCATCCGAACCGAGCAGCCCAGTGACAGCTGCCGGCGTTGGCACCCCGCCAAGTTAAACCGAGTCATCCGAACCGAGTCATCCGAACCGAGCAGCCCAGTGACAGCTGCCGGCGTTGGCACCCCGCCAATTTAAACCGAGTCATCCGAACCGAGTCATCCGAACCGAGCAGCCCAGTGACAGCTGCCGGCGTTGGCACCCCGCCAAGTTAAACCGAGTCATCCGAACCGGGTCATCCGAACCGAGCAGCCCAGTGACAGCTGCCGGCGTTGGCACCCTGCCAAGTTAAACCGAGTCATCCGAACCGGGTCATCCGAACCGAGCAGCCCAGTGACAGCTGCCGGCGTTGGCACCCCGCCAAGTTAAACCGATGCCGGGTATTTGTTATGGTGGCTTACGGCATTTATATTGTATTTAGGTCACCACACCTCAGCTCGCGTACAAACGAGAGGTGAAGTAAAACAAAAATGGTATGTTTAAACAACTCCTTTACACCAATCAAGTATGGAGAAGGGAAGGGTGCTTAAAAAGCGTGTAATTAGACGCCGTGTAATACGTGGTCATTTCACTTTAACGGCCATTTACAAAAAAGTGGCTTCTGTCTAAAAGGTGAACCGGCCTAGGCTGTGTACGCGAAGCCCCTTCTAGATTTTGCCGGCAGGTGAAAGTGAATGAACTAAGTTTTCCAATACATGAACTTTGCAGAAAAAAATACGTCAGTCGCATATTTTTACGAACATCTGTCAGAAACATCGAATGAGAGGCACAATTTTTTTTTAGAAAGGACAATGACGTAGGAATGGCGCCATCAATAAAACGGCGATATTTACTCGCGTCGCCTTTTTAAGGTGACCGCAAAAACTGATCCGTGACAGAGCTTGAGACACGACCAACAACTAGGCACGATAACACAGCTCCGAATACATGCGGTTTGAGCTCCGAGTGCGTGCGGTTTGAGCTCCGAATACGTGCGGTTTGAGCTCCGAATGCATGCGGTTTTGAGCTCCGAATACATGCGGATCGGGACTGATCACGAGCCTGTTGAGATGGCTGGGCTGTTTTGAGATGAGTGCTCACCTTTCGTGGGCGACACACCTCGTCGGTAACACAGAGTGTCTTCGATTGCCCCTGTTCATGCACACATCCCACACCACTGCAAATCACGACGCAATTGCGCTGGGTCATTCCATACAACTGGTAATTTTTGGTGGAATGGCGCAGTGGTTAACGATGCGGCTCCCGGCTGGACCTGCGGCCTTTGGATACTGATGCGGTTTGGATACTGGTGCTCCACAAAATATCACGCAACTATAATCGTCGGTATCCATAAAAGCGTGACTCTTGGCGGATGAAAGAAGTGTTGGACGTTCAGGTCAGATGAGAAGTTTGGAGCCGCGTCGGCGGATCACGTCAGATGTCAGGGGTTTCCTCCGACAGGTGCGTCTTTTCATACACTGGACCAGGTTCTAGAGAAGGGTCCACCACACTGTACTGCACTACACTTCGCGGAATCCGTGTCCTTTATAATAGCCCAGGTCATACGCGAGTTCTAGTCCCAGATTTCTCCCAAGCTCTTGCTACCGCGTATGACCGTACAGCCTCTGGCAACAGTCGCGTGCACCGCTCAGTCGACCGCGGCGCCGCGCTCACGGTGCCGGTGTCAGCCACTGTGCCCACCGGTGCTGCTGTTTTGGTCGACAGTTGAGGGTTCTCGGCGCTGGGAGGAGCGTGTGTGGAGCCGTTTGTGTACGTGCGGGTTTTGAGCGACGCGTTCTGGCCGTTATTGTGGAGACGCGTTTACGTGACCATTCTAGAGGAAATGTGGAGCATACAGCAGGTAAGCGCGGTGCCCAGACACTTGTCTGCAGCTGACCACAATCTGCGTCGTCTCCGTTGTTTATCACGTTTGTATTTTCCATCCGCAGAGGCTGTGAGCTGTTTTGTTCTTCAACTTCAATGCACGTTAACAATCCGTTCGCTTCACTGCCTACCTCGTTAGGTTAAAGGACGGGAAACCGTAATCTAGTGCAAGTCACTCGTTTTGTGTACGTTGGGGAATGTATCAGACATAAACTGAAACTGTTTGCCACAACTAAGTATGCATGCCATCCTTGAAAAGCAGCCAGAAGATGACTCGTACGCTCTGCTCCATACACCTATGGTACTGCGCTGAGTATCATTACGTTCTTGAAGTCTAGTACTTTGCTGAATCCACATAAAAGCTGTGGATCTCTCATGCCTCCAATCTCCATCTCTTCAATCACCTGCGCACAAGCCCCTTCTTTGCTGCCCTTTTCTTGCCGTGGCTTACGACTGCAGCATGGTTAGTAAACAACCCTGCCCAGATTTACCGTCTTCCATGTGCAATTCCATGCAAGCAGCTCCGGTAGTGGAATGAGCAGAGGCGCCCGCCACGTACGCGTGGAGCAAAGCTGGTGCAATTTACACTACAAAAGGGCTATATTCATATCATGACACCCGGGGCGAGGGGGGGGGGGGCGAGAGGGGGGGGGGGGGGTCGGGCGTGCCCCTCCGCCTGTAGTCCAATTTATGGCACGCATTGATATGGTTGTCGTTGAATGCTGACAATAAATATTTCCACGCAGACACGCACGAGTTTGAAAGCGTAGAACACAAGGTGCTGTTTTATGTCACGCAAAAAATTTCGCACGTCTGCGGCTCGCCAAACTCGATCTTCAGAGGAAATTTTTAAAACACGGTCCCTATAAAAAATCCTATATGTACCCCTGACTACAGCGCCAGCGACATGAACGCGCGCCTGGCCGCCAGCTCCGCGTTTAGCTTTCCGGATTTACAATGCTTTGATTTCCTGCCCAGATGGGTCTCCATGCCCTATTTGGGCGTCGCCGGCCACCAAGCATCGATAAAGCACTCGTACCAGGCTCCCAGGAGCTCAATTATCCAGCATTATGCACACGTGACGAACTACGTTTGCATCAAATTAGGCTCGAGACCCGGAACTCTGACCAGAAAACTGCCACGATGGTTTCATATTGCGTCGTCTTGGGCGCCAAGCACTCAAAAGCGCTGCAGCGGGCTACGTTTCTGGTGGCATCTTATGGCCACATGCTGCAAGGTCCGCATTTTGCCCGGTCATTGCTAACAAAACATCACATGGGCCAACTGTCGCTCGGAGAAAACGGAGAACCGAGCAATCAAACACACGCGTCGGTGAAAACAGACAAGACAACCTCACGCACCCCTCACGCGCTCAGCGTGCGTCTGCAGAGGGCCACTTCAGGTCCGGCGCCAGTGCGCGCGGCTTTGTGTCATGGTGTGTGTGCGCCCTCGGCTTTACGTGCGACTCTGTGGCAGAGTGTGCACGCGTCCTCCGCTTCAGTTTGACCCAGGAAGCGCATGTCCCAGCTCGTCCGTCCGATGGCTGGAATCGGCGAAAACGTCCGCTGGGTTTCACCACCCATCAATAAAAACAGACGGTTGAGAAATGGAGAGTGCCGTAATGGTTTCGCTCGCGCCTGGGAGTTTCAGGCTGGCAACGAAGCGTGCCGCCAATGTCAGCTGGGCGGCCGACCGTGCCGGGCTTCGGCGGCTTAATAGACGAACACATTATCGCTTGATTAAGCCGTCGTCGCTTTTGTGCTGGAAACCTAGGACTGCGCGAGTTTTCACAGAGAGTCTTTAACCAGTGCTGCAGGGCTCCTGCACGACGATTGTGCTAGCACAAAGTGTACATAATACTAAAATATTATTGACTATGTCATACATACTGCATGTTTGATAAGAAGGTTGGAATATTTACGCATTTTCCGGGCGTTGATAAAGCAGCCTTGCGAATACAATCCGATCATTGGTTTGTTGACAGAGCGGAAAGCAACGATATCAGGTTTCATCGGTTTCTCGAAAGGCCATGCGATAGGCTGCATTTACAGGCCAAATATTTAAGTAGAGAATTAGTGCCACTGAACACGACAAATTATTATCATCAATTTACTGACCAATTGACGAGTTCTTTGCGGAATATGCATATTGTTGTGGCGTACAGTCTGGTCCGCATTTCCGACCAGCAACAGTTTGAGGCTTGCCCCATCCCGGGCAGAACCGGACCATACAAATTTGGACAGGTCTTGCGTCAGCGCGAGTTATTTTCATCAGAATCTAATGATAGCTCATTCTTGTATTAATGCCTGCACTTGCGCGACCGGCGATCTTCTTGCACATCAGACGAAAAACAAACCAGCTGATAATTACTGCTAACAAATGCGTCCCCTCTTCAAACGGTAATAAAATTTGTCACCATAAAACCGCTTATATCCTTGAAGTGTCACTGGGATCTTATCTATGACAAGTCTGCAGTATTTAATCAATCATCGAACAAATTTAACCACACGTTTGCACCTTACGCAGTGCTAAGGCGATTGTGGTCTGTGCTAACGTACCTCTGCTCTCCCTCCCCTGCATTCGTGGCCGTCGAGGCCGAGCGAAGAGTTGGGAGATCGCAGCACCCCAACTGCGAATGAATTAACATCCGCAGTCCAGAGTCCACGCGGTTCTGTTAAATGGTGCTCTCTCGGGGCGGCATATGCTATCTTATTTGTCCGGCTTTTTCATCGTGCTCTTGTCATCTTCGGTGCATCTTCGGTGTCAAACGGTGCATATCCTCTCAGGGCGCGCGTAATTTCTTTGCGATGCCCGAGCGATTTTCGTAACGGCACAATGTTTGGTAAGACATCTACCAGTGCAAATCAGACGATATATAAACGTATTAGTGGTCGTAATTACATTTTCCTCTTCTTATTATGACATCTGCAAGTAACAGTACAGCGATTGAAAACGGACGGGCAAAACGTGTCGGGTGTTTGTTTTATCCGGTAATTCAAACTTTTCACTGAAAAGGAGAGCTGGCACGCGTGGAAGCAGTCCGATGTGACAAGACAGCAACATCACTGAAGAGCTATCAGTCGTTTTGAAAGTTTTAAACCTTACGCACTTACGTCCGTAAGTCTGGAGCCGAAGCGTTTCGGTAGTGACTCCGATATTTGGGGATGGCAAAGCAATTTTTTAAAGAAATGAACTCCATTCAAATAGATTCCTTGTTAGAGCGTTGCCATAATGCATATCACGCATCAAAGTTACATAACTTATTTGCGTACAGTACTGTTCGTACTGTTCGTACTGTTCGTAACGCGTACTGTTCTATGAGGGGGCTTAAAGAAACTTCGCATTCATTGGACTTGTTCACAGCCTTAGCATTTTTCAAGCCAATAAACGATGCTGCGAGCAAACCCAACACTGCAGTATATCAAACTCACTTATTTTCGTGTAGTTCAAGATGATCATGCGGCTCATTTATCTTTTATCGTTTGACACTTATTGCACGCCCTTCAGTGCGTCCAATTTTAGTGACTGATGTTCTCCACTTAGCCAGTTTCTGAGCACAATTGTGTCACCGTCATCACAAGACGCAAGACTGTCAAAACCTGTTATCTAATACTGCCAGCTTATCTCCTTTATTGCCGACATTTTTTCCGCTTTTAAACCACCGTCTCCAGGCCTTCAACAAGTAAGCCTAAGTAATTGCAAAAACTCCTAAAAAACATGACCTCTTCCTGTGGCGCCAAAACCGAGATTCAAGGACACTCATTTTCCCTGGCTGGAAACAGACACACACAGCAAGCAACGCACGCGTGCTTCCAACCGTCCGCCGACAACAAGAGAACAAGACCAAAACAGCATGTGAATCAAATGTCTGAGTCCGCAGGCGAGGAGCGAGAAAACCGACTACCGCCCCCGCCACCGCGCTGACCCAGATACCTTGTTTGTGTCCGCGAACTAGCCGGCGGCGGCCGCTGGACCATGACCTCTGACCTCTCCGTCAGCCCCGCTGCCACGGTCTATTTCGAGCTCGAGGGCAGATGATTTACGGCGTAAACGCTCCCCACTCCTTGCACTCAGCAGTGACGATGCGGCCCTCGGAGAGGATGTACTCGCCTTGCCTTGTAGAGATGGTCAGGCAGACTCTCCTGCCCATGCGTGACTTGCGAGTAGAAATGGATGCGCGTCGCATGGGATTGAACGCGCTGCGGGATGCAGGGGCATCCATCAATAACGTCTGGGGGCATCCATCAATAACAGCTGCAGGAAATCGGGGCCCGCTTGCTTTGGCTGCCTGATTACATCGTTGGCACCTTCACTGACAGATGAAAGATGATTAGCTAGGGCGGACCAGCATAGGGACACAGGCTGCTGCTAGGGACATGACTTCGTCTTTTTCTAACAAATTGCACCCATTGTTCAGCGGCTGGTGTATCTCGGTCCACCCTGGGACCACCCTGCCTTTTTAGGCTTGCGTACCATTCAGAGTTCTGGAATGCAAAACAGACAAAAGATCCGTTCTTGTTAAAGCAATTTTCGCGGACAATGCGTTTTGTCTAATCTTATTCACTCATTTTGGCAAAACTTCGAAGTGGCACGGTCCATTTGCATGTCATATCCAGGTCCTTGACTGGGGTATTCATGTGTCATACTTCACTGAGTTCCCGCAGTCATGACAACAATGGACATGACATGCTAATTTGTTTCAGTACGTATGTCAGATGCAGCATTCAACATAATTTCCGAATGAAAAGAGACGTGGCGCCTTACCTCTGGTTTCATACAAAAACAACGCCGAGAGCAACGTGGCTATGAGCAAAAGAAACTGGCGCTTTACTTCTGGTTTCATACAAAAGCAACGCTCAGAGCAGCGTGACTAACGATGAGCAAAAGAAACGTCTCCCGGGTACCGCGCGGAACGTGTGAACGCGGCACTCGTCTGTCTATATTCCCTGCAACTTCTCAATGTGGTTAACACGATACGGCTGACAGTTTGTAAGAGCTATGGTCTTAGAAAAATACAACTCTTTCAAACACAGTGCTGCGTTGCCATTCGGCAGCTTCGACAAACATCTCGAACTGCGAAAGAAACATTCCTATCGCCCGTCCAAGCCACGCCATTCCGTAGACACATCGTCTCAGCCCTCACCAACACCAACAGCACCGAAGGCACCAACAGTACCACAACAACACCCACGAAACTCAGCACGCGGCTGAACAACAACCCCGCCGTCATACAGAAGCGCAAGAAAAAACACCTCACAGAGCCGTCCTGTGCGCCGCCGCCGCCTCGTATCATCACATTTCGTATGCGGGTCGGTCTCTCAGGGTGCCGCGGCCGCGCCGGCGAACAATGCCTGTCAGCTGTTGCAGGTCCCGCCTGGCGTGGTCAGGAGGCGGTCCTGTTGCCACACGCACCAGGGGGCGGGCATTGTCTGCGCCGGGGGCGCGGCTTACGTCAGCCCGTCTCGGACGGGCGGCGTGATTATCAATCTGAGCACGCCGGGCTATCTCGGATCACGTGTCGCCGCCGGCAGCGCGTAGATCTCACGATGGCATGCGAGGCTTCTCCAGTTCGTGCGAGGCTTCTCTGGTTCGTGCGAGGCTTCTCCGGTTCGTGCGAGGCTTCTCCGGTTCGTGCGAGGCTTCTCCGGTTCGTGCGAGGCTTCTCCGGTTCGTGCGAGGCTTCTCCGGTTCGTGCGAGGCTTCTCCGGTTCGTGCGAGGCTTTCTCCGGTTCGTGCGAGGCTTCTCCGGTTCGTGCGAGGCTTTCCGGTTCGTGCGAGGCTTCTCCGGTTCGTGCGAGGCTTCTCCGGTTCGTGCGAGGCTTCTCCGGTTCGTGCGAGGCTTCTCCGGTTCGTGCGAGGCTTCTCCGGTTCGTGCGAGGCTTCTCCGGTTCGTGCGAGGCTTCTCCGGTTCGTGCGCTTAGCGGTGCGCAGAGCAAAGTCAGTCGGCTTGTAACGATATAATGAATTGGAAGGTTGTTAGGAAAGGCTTCTTGCGCATGTTCTTTGACGCGAATCCCTTTTATGTGATGATCATTTAATTTCATCATTCATGATCATGAAATTATCTTGAAGTAAAGCATCATCGTCCCTTTCCTGTGTTCTTTTCTGGCAAGTTTCGTTGAGATAGCGTTCATGGGTACTTGCGTTGCAACTTTTGCGCTACATTTCTGGATTTCATTTATTCTGGGCCCTGACTAGGTACCCACGCGAGCATGATGCCTTCATTTAATAAGACCTGTTTCTCCACAGACCAAGACCATGAAAGGAGATCAAACAGCAGATGAAACAGCAGATGACACACTGATAGCCGTCTACAGAAGGGAGAGGCCAGCTTTCCTTGTATTCAGGAAAGGCAATCACAACACAATCATGGCAGCCGTTTTCCCAAGAACCAGAATGCATTCACGACATCCTGTTGGCTTTTTCAGCATTTACAGCCATCTGTTCACGGAAGAAACAATTCCAAGGGTTTGCACCTACCTAAAACTACTTTTGAGTGAAGCACGTTTAAGGCCCGACATACTCTTTTGATTCATGTACTTTTTCACATGTAATTTTTCCTTTACGCTGCATAGTTTGCAAAGTACTAAGTTTCGCACGGGTCCTGCGGGAAACCAGTATCCGCTGGACGTACTTGTTGTGGAAGTCTAGTCCTTCGGACATTTATCGGGATGACAACACTTGGCTTTGGTGGCGAATTGTCCGATGATTCTTCGGCATATCAAATAAGAGAGTTTATCACGAACTGCATATCGGAGAAATTGGTGACTTAATTCGCCCGCTGCCCTATAGACCTTCAGTCTGATGTTTCGATGACGATGTAGCGATATGCTATAGAGTTACTAGTCGGGCAAACGAAGCTGTTCTGAAGCATGGTTTCAACGCACTTTGTCGCTGGTCTAAATCATGCTATATCATGGGAGCTGACGCTGTTCCCATCGCAGAGCAGGGTTTATACAAAACTGGTAGCCATACATCGCTCCCATGGTACATATATGTACCATATGGAGGCGCAGGTATGAACAGCATGACGTGCATGCGTGACCTTGGTGTCTTGCTAGCAATCGAAAGTTTCTTTGGAGCTTGTTTTGACGCTATAATATTTAAAGCAAGCAGGAAATCAGGTTTTGTAAGGAAGTCAACCAAGGCTAGTGAAAGTAACAATCACCATGCGGTTATTGCAGGGCGCTCAGCTTGGCCACATTTTTTACAAAGATTATATCGATTCTCTAGTACTGATGTGGCTAGGCTGATCCAGCCGTAAAAAATTGAGATTTGAACAAATCAAACCCATTTTTCAATATGGACGCTGCTGGATGGCGGCAGCCTCGCTGGAAAACCATTGCGGTACTCGTCCAAAGTAACGCCCGTTGCGGTTCTTAAGACGAGAATGTCCGTCAGCCCGGCGCAAGCCCGACAGCTCTTCTTCTCGTCTTGCCCTTGGCTACCTCCCCCCTGCCCCACACTCTCCGGGTGCTGCACACGAGTGTTTTATTTTAAGTGCCTGCCCGTGAGAAATAGCACGGTGTGGCCTGTTCAAGAGATCCACAGGACTATGTAATGAACTTCTGGACCAGATGTATGACGTAAGCACCTGGTGCTTTAATGCTCTAGGTTTAAGAAACATTTAATTAGATGCGCTCTGCACTGAAAGCATGGCTTTGATTCGCAAAATCAGTCAAGCTACTTTTTAGGGATTTTCCAAGTATTGCTGCCTTCGTCTACAAACCTTCAGTCCACTTTGTCTTATTTCTTTTTATCGAACGCAGTAAATGTCTGATCTATTTGAAAGCCATTGCGTATAAAGCATTTGTCACGTGACATGTGACATACCGTTACCCACTCTCAGATAATGCCAGAAACTGAAAAAAACCTAGGACATTGTTGACGAACCAAAACCTGATTTCCGGGCACAGAATCCTTATCTCGCATGATACGGCTGACCAAGGCTAGAGAAATGCTCCCTGATACCTTCTTTGATATCTCCTTATTAACATATGGCAGCTTGCATAGCTTATCCTCTCACAAGATGCGGCTGTTAACAGCAGGACACCAACCCATAGGGACCTTCAGCTGTAATTTGTTCCTTTTTAACGACGCTCCTTCTTTCGCTACCTGCCAGTCATCGTAATCACGTCTCCGTCTTTTCTAAATTTAAACGAACATGAAATGAAATGCAAATATACTTAGAATTGGTTTTTTGTATTGTGTTTGTTCATTGGTCGTACCACGCGCGCCTGCGTCCGGTTCCGCATGGTTTTGCAGCCGCAATCTCGATGAAAAACCTCCATTGCAGCGAGCACGTTTCCCGAGAGCCGCTTGCTCACTGTCGAGGTTCTCGCTTACCGCAGAGATGGTTCTGCGAAAACAACACATACATGTACCCAAGCCCATTTGCACGAGCAGAAGTGTACCAGGATATGTTGTGGATGCGTCTTTAGGATTGGAAGTGGGGAGCCATAATTTTTGTTGTGAAGCTCACCTCATCGAATTACATTCGTACGCACAATAACTTTTTAGCGTGGAAAAGAGGCGTTTAACCCCTTTAGAAAAATCCCTGTAAACACCCATGCTTGGAAGCGGATGCCCGGTGGCTCCAGCACCAAAGATGAGCCGTGGGAAGGGTCAAGGCATCGGCCGTCCCGATAAAAAAAGATAATGAAACAACCCTGGTAACGGAACCAACACCGTGGCGCACAGGAGCGAGCTAAAGGGAAATTACCAGCTGACTCCGCACAGGTACGGGCGAGGCTGAGCCGGGGTCAGGGTCAGGGGCGATGGGAGGCGGGATGGGGGTAGCGAAGTGCTCACGAGGCTGCGCGTGGGGAACGGGGGACATGGGAGGACGCGGATGGGATAGTAGACATCGGGGGGGATGCAAAGGGCTCGATGTGGAGCTTTTCGCTGCCTTCTCGAATTGTCCAAATTTTTTACCATTTGTCTATCAGTGTTTACACGAGTGCTGCAACTAGTCCTCAAAAACAATAATCTCACCATTGCTCTTATAACTGAGCATACCATTGGTCCTCTACCAGCGCCTCTTCTAGTCCCCACCTGCAATCGTGGCGTCTTTCAACCGTCCTCCGCCCGCCCTTCCAATCCCCCACTGCGACCTCACCTGCTCCTGTGGTGTGGGATCCTTTTCAGACCCTCGTCTGATGTGGGATCCTCTTCAAACCCTAGTCTGATGTCAGATCTTCTTCAGAACCTCGTCTGATGTCAGATCTTCTTCACATCCTCGTCTGATGTCAGATCTTCTTCACATCCTCGTCTGATGGTCAGATCCTCTTCACATCCTCGTCTGATGTCAGATCCTCTTTATATCCTTGTCTGATGTCAGATCCTCTTTAAACCCTTGTCTGATGTCGGATTGTCTTCAAATCCTCGTCTGATGTCGGATCGGCTTCCGATCCCCCGTCGACGCGAGTCCTTCCCTGGCCTCAGATCCATCTCAGGTGCCCCAGGGCTGTCAAATCTTCCTTCTCGAATCCTCCATTCGGCAGGCAATGTCAAGTTCAGCTGACTCCGCGCCTCTAAGCCATCCGCAATCTTCGGAGACGCCACCGCAGCTCCCATGATCCGGCCGGCCGCCAGTCTCCAGCTCTTCAGCGGTTTGAGGCGCAGCACGCCTGTCACTAAGGTCATGGCTTTCCTGACCACAAGCGACATGCATCCCGCGAACGCCTATGGAAATTCCCTCGCGTTAGTAGTCTCACAGACGTGCTAGTAAGAAAGCACGCGCTCGCCTATCTGCATTAGTAAACGGCGTTACCCGACGTTTATTGAATGGCGACAGACTCTAGTTAGAAATAACTTTAGGTTCCGAAATAGCTCCACGATGTTTGTAAACGGGCCGCCCGCTGAGGCGCATGAACACAAACAAGTAAAAACAAGTTGTAGCTGTTCTTAAGATCCTGCTTCTCCCCACATCTTGCCTTGGAAAGCTAGATGAACTGCCACTTTGGCATGCCGCTTCACAATTATTGTGACGATCATGTGCGAGTTAGCCGGGTTTTTGCAGCCACCGACGACAGAATTCTGGAATTCGGTGGAACTCCATTCACATCTGGTGCTGTGTTGTCAGGGTCGTGAGATGACGGTTGTGCAAGATCACGGCTCATATACGAATAAAATCACGTCCTTCCGGTTCCCCACAGCTATTGTTTTTCATCCGGCAATTGGCAGGCACAGCACCGTTGCTAAAGACAGAGAGAAATCGCTAAAGACTGCCGCGTTGCAAGTTGGAGAGGTTTCCGTGAACTGGATATGAGTGTTATGTTGAAAGTGATGGCTTTCGTGACGTCATTAGACGGGCGAGGATTCGTTCGAGTGACGGGGGATTTCTGCTTGTTTGTGGCTCGTGAAGATTACAGGGCATAAGCATGCCTCGCTGGGGACTTGGTGAGGGACTTTTAGCTCACAGCCATGAACATAACGTCAGTTTAGATCATTTTACCAGATATATCCTCATAAGCCAGATTGAAAGCCCAAAGGATGGCTGCAGATTGCATCTGGATGCAACGGCAGTGTTATCGTTTACCTCAAGCTGGCGAGTAAGAATTCATCCGGTTTATTTAGCACGTGACTAGTGAGTCAACCACACTTGATGACAGTTTAGTAGCTGAGTCATGCAGTATTTAAGCCGAGCATGCGCACTACTCACGCCATCCTTTGAGTCAAACCAAAGCTATTGTCACCCGCGTGCTGGCAGCTGGGATTCCAGGCGTCTGAATCTCTCTTACGTCTAATTGGAGCCTAAACAAAAATGTTGGTTGCAGGAACTCTCTGTGGTCTATAACACCAAGTAATCCATGCGCTGCAATGCGCTGTAGATTTCTTCATATTAGAAAGAGTGTCTGTGCTGCAGGGATGAACACCCTCCCCTCCGCAAGGACCCTAATCGCGTACTTTCTGAGCCGGCTTTCCCGGACTGGCCGGATCACGTGGGGCTGGTCACGTGGCAAGCATTATGTCTTACGGACAGCCAATCAGCAGCGATGCAGGGGTGGCAAAGCTCTGGAGTCAGGATATGGGTGGGGCTGCTGGTGCCAGGGCGCGCCCGCACAGGATAAAACCAAAAGGAGCATTCCTAAACGGCGAGTGCTTAAAAAATGTGATTAATCCTTCAATGGTGGAGTTAACCTGGCAAACAAGGGCGAGACAGAGCTATCTTGGCATAGACGAATCTCTGAACGTGCTGTTTGCCGAGGCTATTTGGGCGCACCGTAGGACAGCAACAAAAGACGCCTCCAGCCAGGTGAGGCCATCCAGCTGCAGGCCCAGTCCGCACAATAGGACCAATAGATAGCAGGTGTTCGGGCACTGTCCGCACCTTGGCTGAAAGATTTAGTTTGGCTTTGAAATCGACACCGCGACCACGGGCTTGCCTTGATACAGGCATGGCTTGCTGCAATAGAAGTTTGGTCCTCAAAAAAGCGCCCTGTCTTCAAAATAATATCAGGCGTTACAGGAACTCCGTGCACAGCCATTTGCTCATTATTCAGATCACCATGGATCTTTACACACAAGTTCGGTGTAAACCAATCTATCACATGCTAATTCGAGCACTGTGATTCACCATAGTCTGGCTTCAAACATCTCATTTATTTTCTGAAAGTTTTCGCGACTTCGGCTGGGAGCAGTGCGCACACCACCCCAGCAGCGACCCAGGCTGAAGCCAGCAGGAGCGTGACACGGCCACGGTGATCTTTGATGCGTCTGGCGTGGCGACGGACTAACGTTAGCAATATGTTTTAGGGATGAGTAGGCTTCTGGTAGCGCTGATTAGATCTCCGTCCTCGAAATGCAATGCGTCGAGCGCCTCGGGTATCACTGTATCCTGTCCGGCAAGTATCCATGGTGTCACAGATTCGGTGCTCGATTGTCACCTTTACGGCCGGAGACGCGGCAAGGGTTTCTGGAGGGAGGAGCACAGAGCTCGATGACCACGCGTCACGCCTATTTTAACCTCCTCATCGGGAGCCACCTGGTGAAACACGAAAAATCCGGGCCTATGGAAAGGAAGAAGGTGTGGTCCCTCCCTTGGCTGCTCCCCCTTTCGCGCCTGATGCAGAAGTGGGTACACTCTGTCATGTATGTCAGCGCTGTTAAGAAAACAAACCTCCCGTATATCATCTGGGTCTAAGGTATACGAATCGTACTTCATTTATTTCAATTCCGCAACATTTCCATTTTTCAAAGTTTCGTTCACTTTCGCGCTTAACCCACCATTAATTCAATAATCTTCATGGGCGGCCTTCGCAGCGGCTGCTACTGGCGCCGCCAGCCGACATCGCCCTGTGCTATTTGACACCCTCAGCCGACACACCCAGTGCTATTCGACACCTCAGCCGACACCGCCCTGTGCTATTTGACACCCTCAGCCGACACCACCCAGTGCTATTCGACACCTCAGCCGACACCGCCCTGTGCTATTTGACAACCTCAACCGACACCGCGCCCAGTGCTATTTGACACCCTCAACCGACACCGCCCTGTGCTATTTGACACCCTCAGCCACACTGCCAGCTATTTGTCAGCCGACACTGCCCAGTGCTATTTGACACCCTCACCGACACCGCCCTGTGCTATTTGACACCCTCAGCCGACACTGCCCAGTGCTATTGACACCCTCAGCCGACACTGCCCAGTGCTATTTGACACCCTCAGCCGACACCGCCCTGTGCTATTTGACACCCTCAGCCGACACTGCCCAGTGCTATTCGACACCCTCAGCCGACACCGCCCTGTGCTATTTGACACCCTCAACCGACACCGCCCTGTGCTATTTGACACCCTCAGCCGACACCGCCCTGTGCTATTTGACACCCTCAACCGGCATCGCCCAGTGCTATTTGACACCCTCAACCGACACCGCCCTGTGCTATTTGACACCCTCAGCCAACACCGCCCAGTGCTATTTGACACCCTTAGTCGACGCTGCCCGGTGCCATTTGACACCTTCAGCCGCCACCGCCCGGCGCTGCTTGACACCCTCAGCCAACATCGCTCGGCATTACTCGATACCTTCGGCCGACACCGTCCGGCCCGGCCCCGCCCCGGAGCGGTCACTAGGCGACCTTGCGTCAGTCCCGGCTGCGGGGCCGGCCTGTCGCAACACCACAACACCGCCGAGCAGACGGGGAGCGCGGTTGCACACACCGCCGCCGTCCACCGTATCGTTAATGTGCTGCTTCGCATGCGAACACCGAGACCTGACTAGTGCCGCCCTGGCGGGGGGGGGGGGGGGAGGGGGGAGCCGTACCAGGAAAGTCTCTTGTCCTCGCCGACTGGTTTTGGATGCCGTCGGACCCGGAAACAGTACAAGAGGCGGCGGCGGGCGGCGGCCTCGTGCTACGGCGCGCCTGCTGCGCACTTCTTACGCGTGTGTCGCGCTCGGCATCCGCCTCCGTGTCCAGTGGACGCGTCTCCACTCCTCTTCAGTGGAATCTGCCGCGATCCCCCGCGCAGTCTTCGTATAGTTGATCCACGGAAGACACCAAATGATTCTATTTTTGGTGGCCTGTGATTCAAATAAAACACGCGGTTATTTGGTATTCTAACAGATCGCTTTAACAAAATGCTCCAAGTCCCCGAACCCGTGGAATATATAGCAGTATGGCATTGGTCAAGGTGACATAGTGCATAAATTTAGGGAAAAAGTCACACGAGGTGTATCTAGTTTTTT
>NW_023596805.1:4051087-4063676 GCF_011947565.3 Pollicipes pollicipes | reverse complement strand
CCAAACGGGGGGATTAAGTGAAGATGAGCTGTCTGCGGCAGAAAGTGTCAGTCACATGAGGGTTTTCCGAAAGCTCCCAGGGGGCAGTAACAACGGCGACTCTCCTGCCAGAATGATGACGTTGCTAGTGACAGCGAGACCCGCAGTCGAAGATGGAGAGCCGGTAGTGTACGTGTTAGACTAAGCAACTCAGGGGAGCACACGCCAAGACCAGCCAAAACCCACCCCGGTCGTAATTTGGGCTCGTTCCGGAGGGGACGAAAACGCAAGCAGTCGCTTCCAGTCCGGTCAACAAACACGGAAACGCACAGCGGACGGTATGAAGGGCTTGGACAGGCGGCTGGAAGTCTGCCTGACGATGTTGTTGATGATAGCGAATGGAACCAAGATGGCCTCGACTCGGCCGTTGAGGCGGCTGTGCAGTTCGGCAGCAAGATCGGTGGTAAATAATGGGTCTGATTTTCCATAGTATTTGCTTAAGTGCATTTGCTAAGACCCGTTCTTTGCTACGTAGGTTCACTTTTGTGCCTATTCAACTTTTTAATCATGCTTTCACGATCTGTTTTGCACGCTCTCTTTCTCTCTCTCTCTCTCTCTTTCTCTCTCCCTCTCTCCTCTCCCTCTTCTCTCTCTCTCTCTCTCTCTCTCCTCTCTCTCTCTCCTCTCCTCTCTCTCTCTCTCTCTCTCTCCTCTCTCTCTCTCCTCCTCTCTCTCTCTCTGTCTCTCTCTCTCTCTCTCTCTCTCCTCTCTCTCTCTCTCCCTCCTCTCCCTGCTCTCCTCTCTCTCATTCTCCTCTTTCTCTCTCCCTGTGCCTTTCTTTTCTCGGTGTATTTTTTGTCTTTTTTCTACTAATGCATGTTTATTTTACTTTCCATGCATGCACATCTATATGAGAGACAAAGAAACCGATTACATATGGCACATCGCGGATGAAAAATTGCAAACAACATGCCAAGAAGTACATAAAGAAGCTTAACTAACTCTGTTTTAAAGCGTGGACGATATGGGAAACATTCCCAGCCACTGTTACTCTAAATAGTGTTAAACGGCATATCTTTCCTTGCTCTACTCTGTACGTGCTTTAGCAAACCAAAAAGAAAAACGGACGCTCGATTTTTACAGATAATTGATAATGCTTGGCTTTACTTTAAAAAAATCGACAGATATTCCCCGGTAATGATGGCCCATAGAACAGACGGTGGCAGCTCACAAGTAAGTTCGGAAGTTCTTGGCTCTCGGACGAATATTTAGATTCAAAACACTCTTTGGCACAAACCACTCTCCTAGACTGTAATCATAGCAAGTACTGTCGAGTGCCGTTTCTGTACAGTAATGGTCTACGTTCCCCCCGCCTCTAGAATTTAGCAATTTTACCAACGTGACATATCTGTCCTTGCGTGATACCTTAGCCAACTGGTGGACATTCTCTTCCCACACTTGCGTGAAAGCATTATGTGTTGGTGAGCCTAACATGTGTAAATATTATGATGATGGCACGTGCAAAAGATATGCTTGGCTTCAAAGACTATTGCGGCTTTTTAAACTTGGGGATGTAAATACATTTAGCATTTAGTATTTCAGGATCTTCCCTAAGCTTAGGCATGCGTCGCCGCGCTTATCGCACTTTTCTGAGCAAGGAGCTGCTCGAGGAGTGGAATAAAACTGTGTGATATCTCCATCTCCAGAATGTCTCATGCATGACTTGCAGGACAGCTCCTACAACGCTCCAAATGAGTGATAGAAAACGAAATGGATAGATGGGAAGAAGTGAGAATGACTGGATAAAGATGGAGATTGAAGAATAAAGTCCAAAAAACCTGCTTGGGGTCTCCATTTATAAAGCCTGCTCAGCAGTTTTAAAAAGCCTGTGTCGTGCATGTTTACTTAATTACTGTCCTGCTGGTTGTGGTGTACACATTTGCAACCCAGTGAGGTTGCACTGGATACGATGGTGCGTGCCCTTATTGCGTCATCTTGAGGAATATCCGTCGCTCAATGTCTTTCAGCATCTTAATTTTGTGTTTTATCAGTAGATTCTTATTGTCCGTTTGCCTTGCCAAGACAGTGACTTTGAATGCCCCAATGATGTCTCAATACATGTTTGACTTGTTTGTACACTGAATGGAACTGGAACGCTGCTTGAAAATTGACACGGAAAGGAACACCCATATGCTACCTGCATTAATCCAGCGCATAGCCGGGATAGGGAGGCACATTTTGCAACGAGACATTCAGAAATCCCAACAACGATACGAAGAGCATAGTTCTGAATCTTCAGCAAGAGTCGCCAGCCAACATGGTGGCCTCAGAAATGTCTATGAAGACACGAGTGCCTCGCGACCAAATAATGAAAATTTGTCACACGACCCACTAACCACTGATCCTAATCAGGGAGACACAACCATAACTTGTGTTGCTCGGAAATGCAGAACGCAAAGAAATCACGTGGACCTTACTTAGCCGTGCGCTTTGATAAGGTAAAACTATACGGGAAATTCTCTGTTTATTTAACGAAAAAACCAGCCTCCATAGCAAAGTACTTGCGCATGCTTTGGGACATTCCCAGCACCATACTTTTCATCACAGCCGGTGGGATACGAGTCTGCCTTTTTGGAGGTTGAATTCTCCTGCCAACTTGTCGACGCTGGAGGCTGGTGTGACATCTATAACTTTTTTCCGGACGACAGACCACACATTTCCATCGATTTAAGGTTTGGAGTTTTGTCAAACCCTCTTTTCGACCACTGCTGCGTAAGGGGCTTGTGTGCAATTTCATCATATTTTTTGTTGCAGACTGAGGGGATCTTGGAGATAAGGGTCTTGCGTGGGACGGGTCGCTTCTGCGAGCCTGATATTCACAATATCGTCAAGATTATTTGTGCTGGCCAACGGTAGCAGCGCAATGCCATTTTTGCCGATCCAAATAGCACGAGATGGGACTCGTCTAGCTACAACACCTGTTTCCAGTCTCCATTGGTACTCCTTTGGCTCTCATCTTAACTTGAAGTGCAGCACGATCTGTACTTTTTAAGTTCCAAGTACTGTTCTTAGTTCTATTGTAATCATTCATCTATCATGAGCTATCAGCAAGTCATTATAATTATATAGCTAGTTCTACTGTTAAGATAGATATATTTATCACTCATTGTTGACAATACCAACTACTAATAAACAATTATGCTAGATTTTACAAATTTAGGTTAAAATGTCTAGGTCCAATTTTTATTCAATTTTTTGCTGTCAGAAACTTTTGGTGAAGTTGTAGGGTTTCTAGTGTTTAGGCTTGTAATTTTAAATCTGAAAATATTTTTGAAGAAATTTGTAGAAATAAGGAACCAGACCATGCCTCCTATTAGCATTTCACCATTATTTTTGACAGCATTTTACGCTTCAACAAGTTCTACACAGTCGAATGTCATGGAGACCGCCTCAAATGACCAACTTTTTCCACCTGACGTTTGAATGGCTCTCTGAACAGCAGGATAATAACCTCGTTATTCTCCTTTAATTATAGTGCTAAGCCAAACTGACGGCCGGCTTTTTCCAGAGGTTTGTACTCATCCCTCGAGGTGGAGTCGCTACCACTCTATCACGAAAGTGGCTGTACCCACAGCGCATTTTTTGTGTGACCACGCGAAAAGCATTCTAACCTTTATGAAAAGTCATCCGAACCGAGCAGCCCAGTGACAGCTGCCGGCGTTGGCACCCCGCCAAGTTAAACCGAGTCATCCGAACCGAGCAGCCCAGTGACAGCTGCCGGCGTTGGCACCCGGCCAAGTTAAACCGAGTCATCCGACCGAGTCATCCGACACCCGAGCAGCCCAGTGACAGCTGCGGCGTTGGCACCCCGCCAAGTTAAACCGAGTCATCCGAACCGGGTCATCCGAAACCGAGCAGTCCCAAGTGACAGCTGCCGGCGTTGGCACCCTGCCAAGTTAAACCGAGTCATCCGAACCGGGTCATCCGAACCGAGCAGCCCAGAAGTGACAGCCTGCCGGCGTTGGCACCCGCCAAGGTTATTTAAACCGATGCCGGGTATTTGTTATGGTGGCTTACGGCATTTATATTGTATTTAGGTCACCACACCTCAGCTCGCGTACAAACGAGAGGTGAAGTAAAACAAAAATGGTATGTTTAAACAACTCCTTTACACCAATCAAGTTATGGAGAAGGGAAGGTGCTTAAAAAAGCGTGTAATTAGACGCCGTGTAATACGTGGTCATTTCACTTTAACGGCCATTTACACAAAAAGTGGCTTCTGTCTAAAAGGTGAACCGGGCCATAGGCTGTGTACCCGAAGCCCCCTTTCTAGATTTTGCCGGCAGGTGAAAGTGAATGAAGTAAGTTTTCCAATACATGAACGTTGCAGAAAAAAAATACGTCAGTCGCATATTTTTACGAACATCTGTCAGAAACATCGAATGAGAGGCACAATTTTTTTAGAAAGGACAATGACGTAGGAATGGCGCCATCAATAAAACGGCGATATTTACTCGCGTCGCCTTTTTAAGGTGACCGCAAAACTGATCCGTGACAGAGCTTGAGACACGACCAACAACTAGGGACGATAACACAGCTCCGAATACATGCGGTTTGAGCTCCGAATGCGTGCGGTTTGAGCTCCGAATACGTGCGATTTGAGCTCCGAATGCATGCGGTTTGAGCTCCGAATACATGCGGATCGGGACTGATCACAAGCCTGTTGAGATGGCTGGGCTGTTTTGAGATGAGTGCTCACCTTTCGTGTAACACAGTGCTCAGTGCTCACCTCGTCAGTAACACAGTGCTCACCTCGTCGGTAACACAGAGTGTCTTCGATTGCCCCTGTTCATGCACACATCCCACACCACTGCAAATCACGACGCAATTGCGCTGGGTCATTCCATACAACTGGTAATTTTTGGTGGAATGGCGCAGTGGTTAACGATGCGGCTCCCGGCTGGACCTGCGGCCTTTGGATACTGATGCGGTTTGGATACTGGTGCTCCACAAAATATCACGCAACTATAATCGTCGGTATCCATAAAAGCGTGACTCTTGGCGGATGAAAGAAGTGTTGGACGTTCAGGTCAGATGAGAAGTTTTGGAGCCGCGTCGGCGGATCACGTCAGATGTCAGGGGTTTTCCTCCGACAGGTGCGTCTTTTCATACACTGGACCAGGTTCTAGAGAAGGGTCCACCACACTGTACTGCACTACACTTCGCGGAATCCGTGTCCTTTATAATAGCCCAGGTCATACGCGAGTTCTAGTCCCAGATTTTTTCTCCCAAGCTCTTGCTACGCGTATGACCGTACAGCCTCTGGCCAACAGTCGCGTGCACCGCTCAGTCGACCGCGGCGCCGCGCTCACGGTGCCGGTGTCAGCCACTGTGCCCACCGGTCTGTGCTGTTTTTGGTCGACAGTTGAGGGTTCTCGGCGCTGGGAGGAGCGTGTGTGGAGCCGTTTGTGTACGTGCGGGTTTTGAGCGACGCGTTCTGGCCGTTATTGTGGAGACGCGTTTACGTGACTCATTCTAGAGGAAATGTGGAGCATACAGCAGGTAAGCCGCGGTGCCCAGACACTTGTCTGCCAGCTGACCACAATCTGCGTCCGTCTCCGTTGTTTATCACGTTTGTATTTTTCCATCCGCAGAGGCTGTGAGCTGTTTTGTTCTTCAACTTCAATGCACGTTAACAATCCGTTTCGCTTCACTGCCTACCTCGTTAGGTTTAAAGGACGGGAAACCGTAATCTAGTGCAAGTCACTCGTTTTGTGTACGTTGGGGAATGTATCAGACATAAACTGAACCTGTTTTGCCACAACTAAGTATGCATGCCATCCTTGAAAAGCAGCCAGAAGATTGACGCGTACGCTCTGCTCATACACCTATGGTACTGCGCTGAGTATCATTACGTTCTTGAAGTCTAGTACTTTGCTGAATCCACATAAAAGCTGTGGATCTCTCATGCCTCCAATCTCCATCTCTCCAATCACCTGCGCACAAGCCCCTTCTTTTCTGCCCTTTTCTTGCCGTGGCTTACGACTGCAGCACGGTTAGTAAGCAACCCTGCCCAGATTTACCGTCTTCCATGTGCAATTTCATGCAAGCAGCTCCGGTAGTGGAATGAGCAGAGGCGCCCGCCACGTATGCGTGGAGCAAAGCTGGTGCAATTTACACTACAAAAGGGCTATATTCATATGACACCCGGGGCGAGGGGGGGGGGCGAGAGGGGGGGGGGGGGGTCGGGGCGTGCCCCTCCGCCTGTAGTCCAATTTATGGCACGCATTGATATGGTTGTCGTTGAATGCTGACAATAAATATTTCCACGCAGACACGCACGAGTTTGAAAGCGTAGAACACAAGGTGCTGTTTTATGTCACGCAAAAAATTTCGCACGTCTGCGGCTCGCCAAACTCGATCTTCAGAGGAAATTTTTAAAACACGGTCCCTATAAAAAATCCTATATGTACCCCTGACTACAGCGCCAGCGACATGAACGCGCGCCTGGCCGCCAGCTCCGCGTTTAGCTTTCCGGATTTACAATGCTTTGATTTCCTGCCCAGATGGGTCTCCATGCCCTATTTGGGCGTCGCCGGCCACCAAGCATCGATAAAGCACTCGTACCAGGCTCCCAGGAGCTCAATTATCCAGCATTATGCACACGTGACGAACTACGTTTGCATCAAATTAGGCTCGAGACCCGGAACTCTGACCAGAAAACTGCCACGATGGTTTCATATTGCGTCGTCTTGGGCGCCAAGCACTCAAAAGCGCTGCAGCGGGCTACGTTTCTGGTGGCATCTTATGGCCACATGCTGCAAGGTCCGCATTTTGCCCGGTCATTGCTAACAAAACATCACATGGGCCAACTGTCGCTCGGAGAAAACGGAGAACCGAGCAATCAAACACACGCGTCGGTGAAAACAGACAAGACAACCTCACGCACCCCTCACGCGCTCAGCGTGCGTCTGCAGAGGGCCACTTCAGGTCCGGCGCCAGTGCGCGCGGCTTTGTGTCATGGTGTGTGTGCGCCCTCGGCTTTACGTGCGACTCTGTGGCAGAGTGTGCACGCGTCCTCCGCTTCAGTTTGACCCAGGAAGCGCATGTCCCAGCTCGTCCGTCCGATGGCTGGAATCGGCGAAAACGTCCGCTGGGTTTCACCACCCATCAATAAAAACAGACGGTTGAGAAATGGAGAGTGCCGTAATGGTTTCGCTCGCGCCTGGGAGTTTCAGGCTGGCAACGAAGCGTGCCGCCAATGTCAGCTGGGCGGCCGACCGTGCCGGGCTTCGGCGGCTTAATAGACGAACACATTATCGCTTGATTAAGCCGTCGTCGCTTTTGTGCTGGAAACCTAGGACCGCGCGAGTTTTCACAGAGAGTCTTTAACCAGTGCTGCAGGGCTCCTGCACGACGATTGTGCTAGCACAAAGTGTACGTAATACTAAAATATTATTGACTATGTCATACATACTGCATGTTTTGATAAGAAGGTTGGAATATTTACGCATTTTCCGGGCGTTGATAAAGCAGCCTTGCGAATACAATCCGATCATTGGTTTGTTGACAGAGCGGAAAGCAACGATATCAGGTTTCATCGGTTTCTCGAAGGCCATGCGATAGGCTGCATTTACAGGCCAAATATTTAAGTAGAGAATTAGTGCCACTGAACACGACAAAATTATTATCATCAATTTACTGACCAATTGACGAGTTTCTTTTGCGGAATATGCATATTGTTGTGCGGTACAGTCTGGTCCGCATTTTCCGACCAGCAACCAGTTTGAGGCTTGCCCCATCCGGGCAGAACCGGACCATACAAATTTGGACAGGTCTTGCGTCCGCGCGAGTTATTTTTCATCAGAATCTAATGATAGCTCATTCTTGTATTAATGCCTGCACTTGCGCGACCGGCGATCTTCTTGCCACATCAGACGAAAAAACAAACCAGCTGATAATTACTGCTAACAAATGCGTCCCCTCTCAAACGGTAATAAAATTTGTCACCATTAAAACCGCTTATATCCTTGAAGTGTCACTGGGACCTTATCTATGACAAGTCCTGCAGTATTTAATCAATCATCGAACAAATTTAACCACAGTTTTGCACCTTAGCAGTGCTAAGGCGATTGTGGTCTGTTGCTAACGTACCTCTTGCTCTCCCTCCCCCTGCATTCGTGGCCGTCGAGGCCGAAGCGAAGAGTTGGGAGATCGCTAGCACCCCAACTGCGAATGAATTAACATCCGCAGTCCAGAAGTCCACGCGGTTCCTGTTTTAAATGGTGCTCTCTCGGGGCGGGCATATGCTATCTTATTTGTCCGGCTTTTTCATCGTGCTCTTGTCATCTTCGGTGCATCTTCGGTGTCAAACGGTGCATATCCTCTCAGGGCGCCGCGTAATTTCTTTGCGATGCCCGAGCGATTTTCGTAACGGCCACAATGTTTGGTAAGACATCTACCAGTGCAAATCAGACGATATATAAACGTATTAGTGGTCGTCTAATTACATTTTCCTCTTCTTATTATGACAATCTGCAAGTAACAGTACAGCGATTGAAAACGGAACGGGCAAAACGTGGTCGGGTGTTTGTTTATCCGGTAATTCAAACTTTTCACTGAAAAGGAGAGCTGGCACGCGTGGAAGCAGTCCGATGTGACAAGACAGCAACATCACTGAAGAGCTATCAGTCGTTTTGAAAGTTTTAAACCTTTACGCACTTACCGTCCGTAAGTCTGGAGCCGGAAGCGTTTTCGGTAGTGACTCCGATATTTTGGGGGATGGCAAGCAATTTTTTAAAGAAATGAATCTCATTCAAATAGATTCCTTGTTAGAGCGTGGCCATTAATGCATTATCACGCATCAAAGTTACATAACTTATTTGCGTACAGTTACTGTTCGTACTGTTCGTACTGTTCGTAACGCCGTCACTTGTCTTGAAGGGGGCTTAAAGAAACTTCGCATTCATTGGACTTGTTCCCAGCCTTAGGCATTTTTCAAGCCAATAAACGATTGCTGCGAGCAAACCCGACACTGCAGTATATCACAACTCACTTTATTTTCGGTTAGTTCACAGATGATCATGCCGGCTCATTTATCTTTTATCGTTTGACAACTTATTGCCCCGCCCTTCAGTTGCGTCCAATTTTAGCTGACTGATGTTCTCCACTTAGCCAGTTTCTGAGCACAATTGTGTCACCGTCATCACAAGACGCAAGACTGTCAAAACCTGTTATCTAATACTGCCAGCTTATCTCCTTTATTGCCGACATTTTTTCCGCTTTTAAACCACCGTCTCCAGGCCTTCAACAAGTAAGCCTAAGTAATTGCAAAAACTCCTAAAAAACATGACCTCTTCCTGTGGCGCCAAAACCGAGATTCAAGGACACTCATTTTCCCTGGCTGGAAACAGACACACACAGCAAGCAACGCACGCGTGCTTCCAACCGTCCGCCGACAACAAGAGAACAAGACCAAAACAGCATGTGAATCAAATGTCTGAGTCCGCAGGCGAGGAGCGAGAAAACCGACTACCGCCCCCGCCACCGCGCTGACCCAGATACCTTGTTTGTGTCCGCGAACTAGCCGGCGGCGGCCGCTGGACCATGACCTCTGACCTCTCCGTCAGCCCCTGCCACGGTCTATTTCGAGCTCGAGGGCAGATGATTTACGGCGTAAACGCTCCCCACTCCTTGCACTCAGCAGTGACGATGCGGCCTCGGAGAGGATGTACTCGCCTTGCCTTGTAGAGATGGTCAGGCAGACTCTCCTGCCCATGCGTGACTTGCGAGTAGAAATGGATGCGCGTCGCATGGGATTGAACGCGCTGCGGGATGCAGGGGCATCCATCAATAACGTCTGGGGGCATCCATCAATAACAGCTGCAGGAAATCGGGGCCCGCTTGCTTTGGCTGCCTGATTACATCGTTGGCACCTTCACTGACAGATGAAAGATGATTAGCTAGGGCGGACCAGCATAGGGACACAGGCTGCTGCTAGGGACATGACTTCGTCTTTTTCTAACAAATTGCACCCATTGTTCAGCGGCTGGTGTATCTCGGTCCACCCTGGGACCACCCTGCCTTTTTAGGCTTGCGTACCATTCAGAGTTCTGGAATGCAAAACAGACAAAAGATCCGTTCTTGTTAAAGCAATTTTCGCGGACAATGCGTTTTGTCTAATCTTATTCACTCATTTTGGCAAAACTTCGAAGTGGCACGGTCCATTTGCATGTCATATCCAGGTCCTTGACTGGGGTATTCATGTGTCATACTTCACTGAGTTCCCGCAGTCATGACAACAATGGACATGACATGCTAATTTGTTTCAGTACGTATGTCAGATGCAGCATTCAACATAATTTCCGAATGAAAAGAGACGTGGCGCCTTACCTCTGGTTTCATACAAAAACAACGCCGAGAGCAACGTGGCTATGAGCAAAAAGAAACTGGCGCTTTACTTCTGGTTTCATACAAAAGCAACGCTCAGAGCAGCGTGACTAACGATGAGCAAAAGAAACGTCTCCCGGGTACCCGCGCGGAACGTGTGAACGCGGGCACTCGTCTGTCTATATTCCCCTGCAAACTTCTCAATGTGGTTAACACGATACGGCTTGACAGTTTGTAGAAGCTATGGTCTTAGAAAAATACAACTCTTTCAACACAGTGCTGCGTTGCCATTCGGCAGCTTCGACAAACATCTCGAACTGCGAAGAAACATTCCTATCGCCCGTCCAAGCCACGCCATTCCGTAGACACATCGTCTCAGCCCTCACCAACACCAACAGCACCGCAGGCACCAACAGTACACAACAACACCCACGAAACTCAGCACGCGGCTATGAACAACAACCCCGCCGTCATACCGAAGCGCAAGAAAACACCTCACAGAGCCGTCCCTGTGCGCCGCCGCCGCCGTCGTATCATCACATTTCGTATGCGGGTCGGTCTCTCAGGGTGCCGCGGCCCCGCGCCGGCGAACAATGCCTGTCAGCTGTTGCAGTCCCGCCATTGGCGGTGGGTCAGGAGGCGGTCCTGTGCCACACGCACCAGGGGGGCGGGCATTGTCCTGCGCCGGGGGCGCGGCTTACGTCAGCCCGTCCTCGGACGGGCGGCGTGATTATCAATCTGAGCACGCCGGGCTATCTCGGATCACGTGTCGCCGCCGGCAGGCGCGTAGATCTCACGATCGCATGCGAGGGCTTCTCCAGTTTCGTGCGAGGCTTCTCTGGTTCGTGCGAGGCTTCTCCGGTTCGTGCGAGGCTTCTCCGGTTCGTGCGAGGCTTCTCTGGTTCGTGCGAGGCTTCTCCGGTTCGTGCGAGACTTCTCCGGTTCGTGCGAGGCTTCTCCGGCTCGTGCGAGGCTTCTCCGGTTCGTGCGAGGCTTCTCCGGTTCGTGCGAGGCTTCTCCGGTTCGTGCGAGGCTTCTCCGGTTCGTGCGAGGCTTCTCCGGTTCGTGCGAGGCTTCTCCGGTTCGTGCGAGGCTTCTCCGGTTCGTGCGAGGCTTCTCCGGTTCGTGCGAGGCTTCTCCGGTTCGTGCGAGGCTTCTCCGGTTCGTGCGCTTAGCGGTGCGCAGAGCAAAGTCAGTCGGCTTGTAACGATATAATGAATTGGAAGGTTGTTAGGAAAGGCTTCTTGCGCATGTTCTTTGACGCGAATCCCTTTTATGTGATGATCATTTAATTTCATCATATTTCATGATCATGAAATTATCTTGAAGTAAAGCATCATCGTCCCTTTCCTGTGTTCTTTTCTGGCAAGTTTCGTTGAGATAGCGTTCATGGGTACTTGCGTTGCAACTTTTGCGCTACATTTCTGGATTTCATTTATTCTGGGCCCTGACTAGGTACCCACGCGAGCATGATGCCTTCATTTAATAAGACCTGTTTCTCCACAGACCAAGACCATGAAAGGAGATCAAACAGCAGATGAAACAGCAGATGACACACTGATAGCCGTCTACAGAAGGGAGAGGCCAGCTTTCCTTGTATTCAGGAAAGGCAATCACAACACAATCATGGCAGCCGTTTTCCCAAGAACCAGAATGCATTCACGACATCCTGTTGGCTTTTTCAGCATTTACAGCCATCTGTTCACGGAAGAAACAATTCCAAGGGTTTGCACCTACCTAAAACTACTTTTGAGTGAAGCACGTTTAAGGCCCGACATACTCTTTTGATTCATGTACTTTTTCACATGTAATTTTTCCTTTACGCTGCATAGTTTGCAAAGTACTAAGTTTCGCACGGGTCCTGCGGGAAACCAGTATCCGCTGGACGTACTTGTTGTGGAAGTCTAGTCCTTCGGACATTTATCGGGATGACAACACTTGGCTTTGGTGGCGAATTGTCCGATGATTCTTCGGCATATCAAATAAGAGAGTTTATCACGAACTGCATATCGGAGAAATTGGTGACTTAATTCGCCCGCTGCCCTATAGACCTTCAGTCTGATGTTTCGATGACGATGTAGCGATATGCTATAGAGTTACTAGTCGGGCAAACGAAGCTGTTCTGAAGCATGGTTTCAACGCACTTTGTCGCTGGTCTAAATCATGCTATATCATGGGAGCTGACGCTGTTCCCATCGCAGAGCAGGGTTTATACAAAACT